>NW_017673437.1:0-66250 GCF_001879085.1 Nicotiana attenuata
GAATAATCACAACACATCCTCTTGTAAATTCTCTTTCTCTATATCACGTTCTTGCTCGAGCGGACAAAAGAAAGAAGTACCAGTCAGAAATAGGTGAGGATAACGGCTCCGCATATCAGACTCGGACTCCCAGGTCGATGCCTCAGGAGGCTGACCTCTCCACTGGACACGCACTGAAGGAAAACTCTTCGACCTCAACTGTCGAACCTGCCGGTCTAGAATAGCTACCGGCTCCTCCTCGTAAGACAGATCCTTGTCCAACTGGACAGTGCTGAAATCTAACACTTGGGCTGGATCGCCGTGATACCTCCGAAGCATGGACACATGAAACACTGGATGCACGGCTGACAAGCTAGGTGGCAACGCAAGTCTATAAGCCACCTCACCCACACGATCGAGAATCTCAAATGGGCCAATGAACCTAGGGCTAAGCTTGCCCTTCTTCCCAAATATCATCACGCCCTTCATAGGCGACACTCGGAGCAAGACCCGCTCACCAACCATGAAAGCTACATCTCGAACCTTACGATCCGCATAACTCTTTTGCCGCGACTGAGCCGAACGAAGCTTGTCCTGAATGATCTTGACCTTATCCAAGGCCTCCTGAACTAAATCTGTACCCAATAACCGAGCCTCTCCCTGCTCAAACCATCCGACTGGAGACCGACATCGCCTACCATACAACGCCTCATATGGAGCCATCTGAATGCTGGACTGGTAGTTGTTGTTGTAGGCGAACTCTGCTAAAGGCAAAAACTGGTCCCACGAGCCTCCAAAATCAATGACACAGGCTCGGAGCATATCCTCCAATATCTGAATAGTCCTCTCGGACTGGCCGTCCGTCTGAGGATGGAACGCTGTGCTCAACTGAACCTGGGTGCCCAACTCCTGCTGAACTGCTCTCTAGAAGCGCGAGGTAAACTGCGTACCCCGATCCGAAATAATAGATACCGGCACCCCATGAAGGCGAACAATCTCTCGGATGTAGATCTCAGCTAACCTCTCCGATGAATAGGTGGCTGCAACAGGAATAAAATGCGCTGATTTGGTCAGCCTATCAACAATGACCCAAATAGCATCAAACTTCTTCCGAGTCATCAGAAGTCCAGTAATGAAATCCATGGTAATCCTCTCCCACTTCCACTCGGGAAGCTCAATCTCTGAAACGAACCACCAGGCCTCTGATGCTCATACTTAACATGCTGACAGTTCAAACATCGAGCCACATATGCAACAATATCTTTCTTCATCCTACGCCACCAATAAAGCTGCCGCAACTCCTGATACATCTTCGCGGTGCTCGGGTGAATAGAATACCGAGAACTATGGGCCTCCGCTAAGATCAACTCTCGAATCCCATCGACATTGGGCACACAAACTCGCCCCTGCAGCCTCAAAACACCATCATCATCTAAGGTCACCTTCGTGGCACCTCCACGCTGCACCGTGTCTCTCAGGACACACAAATGGGGATCATCAAACTGCCGATCACGGATACGCTCCAATAATGAAGAACGAGCGACCGTACAAGCTAACACTCTGCTAGGCTCAGAAATGTCCAACCTCACAAATCGATTGGCCAGGGCCTAAATATCCAAAGCAAGCGGTCTCTGGCTGAGCGGAACATAAGCAAGACTACCCATGCTGACGAACTTCCTACTCAATGCATCGGCCACCACATTGGCTCTCCCCGGGTGGTACAAAATAGTAACATCATAATCCTTCAATAGCTCCAACCACCTCCTCTACCTCAAGTTCAACTCCTTCTGCTTGAACAAATACTGCAGACTCTTGTGATCAGTGTACACCTCACACGTCACAAGATATAGATAATGCCTCCAAATCTTCAAAGCATGAACAATGGTTGCCAACTCGAGATGATGAACCGGATAATTCTTCTTGTGGATCTTCAACTGCCTCGAAGCATAAGCAATGACTCTGCCATCCTGCATCAATACTGCACCAAGTCCAATACGGGAAGCATCACAATAAACTGTATAAGGCCCTGAGCCTGTGGGTAAAACCAATATCGGTGCCGTAGTCAGAGCTGTCTTGAGCTTCTAAAAGTTCTCCTCACACTCGTCCGACCATCTGAACTGGGCACCCTTCTGGGTCAACCTGGTCATCGGGGCTGCTATGGATGAAAACCCCTCCACGAACCGACGATAGTAGCATGCTAAACCTAAGAAACTCCGCATCTCTGTAGCTGATGCTGGTCGAGGCCAATTCTTGACTGCCTCAATCTTCTTCGGGTCCACCTGAATACCCTCTGCTGATACAACATGACCCAGAAATGCGACCGAACTCAACCAGAACTCGCACTTCGAGAACTGAGCATACAACTGACTATCCTTCAAAGTCTGAAGAACCACTCTGAGGTGCTGCTCGTGCTCCTCCTGTCTGCGGGAGTACACCAAAATATCATCAATAAAGACTATCACGAACATGTCGAAATAAGGTCTGAACACTCGGTTCATCCACTCCATGAATGCTGCTGGGGCATTGGTCAACCCAAACGACATGACCAGGAACTCATAATGCCCATACCGAGTACGGAATGCTGTCTTAGGGACATCAGATGCCCTAATACTCAACTGGTGGTAGCCAGATCTCAAGTCTATCTTGGAAAACACCTTCGCACCCTGAAGCTGGTCAAACAAATCACCAATCCTCGGTAGTGGATACTTGTTCTTAATCGTCACTTTGTTCAATTGCCGGTAATCAATGCACATCCTCATCGATCCATCCTTTTTCTTCACAAATAACACTGGCGCACCCCAAGGAGAAACACTAGGCCTGATGAAACCCTTCTCTAGCAGGTCTTGCAACTGGTCCTTTAACTCCTTCAACTCTGGCGGGGCCATGCGATACAGCAGAATAGAAATGGGCTGCGTGCCTGGGGCCAGATCAATACAGAAATCAATATCCCTGTCGGGCGAGATACCCGGCAGGTCTGAAGGGAAAACCTCGGGGAACTCCCGAACAATAGGGACAGAATCAATAGAAGGAACCTTTGAGCTGGAATCGCGAACATACGCCAGGTAAGCTAGACACCCCTTCTCGACCATGCGTCGAGCCTTCACATATGAGATAACACTGCGGGTGGCATGACCTGGGGTCCCTCTCCACTCCAATCGGGGTAAATCTGGCAAGGCCAAGGTCACGGTCTTGGCGTGACAATCCAAGATAGCATGATATGGGGACAACCAATCCATCCCTAATATGACGTCGAAATCCACCATGTCTAAGAGCAATAAATCAACACGGGTCTCAAGACCCTCAAACACTACCACACAGGAACGATGAACTCGGTCGACCACTATAGAATCACCCACCGGTGTAGATACATAAACAGGAATACCCAAGGCATCACTAGGCATAGTCAGGTAGGGTGCAAAATAGGACGACACATATGAATACGTAGACCCAGGGTCAAATAGCACTGAGGCATCCCTATCACAGACCAGAATAGTACCTGTAACAACAGCATCTGAAGACTCAGCCTCTGGCCTGGCTGGCAAAGCGTAACACCGGGGCTGGGCCCTACCTCCCTGAACCATGTCTCTGGGACGATCCGCTACTGGGCTGACCCCTACCTCTGCCGGTCCGAGCTCCACCTCTACGGTCTCTACCTCCACCTCTATGATCCCTACCCCCGCCTCTAGCTGGATGGGCAAGCTGTGTATCACCTGGTGCCTGAATCATGGGACGAGGACCCTGCTGCTGAGAACTACCCGAGGCTCGAGGGCAAAATCTGACAATGTGACTCGGGTCACCACAACCATAACAAGCCCTCGGCTGCTGAGACTGCTGGCCCTGTCGACCTGAATGTCCTCCCCGGAAACTCTGAAGTGGCGGTGCACTGATGGGCTGCTGATCAGAAAAATGCTGCTGAGAACCACCACCGCCTGGAGTACCATGAGAAACCTGGAGTGCTGACTAAAAGGGTCTCGGTGAATGGCCTCTACCATAAGAATCCCTACCTCTAGACGAGGTACCACTGAACCTACCAGAATGACGAGGCCTCTTATCCGACACCTGACCACCTCCTCGTGCAAGAGCCATCTCAACTCTGCGGGCCGCATTGGCCGCCTCCTGAAAAGAAATCTCACTACCAACTCCCATAGCCATCTGCAGACGGATCGGCTGAATCAATCCATCAATAAACCTCCGCACCCTCTCTCGCTCTGTGGGGAGTATAACAATAGCATGGCGTGCCAAATCAATGAACCGAGTCTCATACTGCGTGACTGTCATAGTGCCCTGCTGGAGGCGCTCGAACTGCCTGCGGAGAGCCTCTCGCTGAGTAACTGGGAGAAACTTCTCCAAAAATAACTCTGCAAACTGATCCCATGTCAATGCTGGCGACCCTGCTGGTCTAGATAAGCAATAGTCCCTCCACCAAGTCTTGGCGGATCCTGCAAGCCGAAAGCTGGCAAAGTCGACCCCATTGGTCTCCACAATACCCATAGTCCTAAGGATCTCATGGCACCTGAATAAGAAATCTTGTGGATCCTCTGAAGAAGCACCGCTGAATGTGGTGGTGAAGAGCTTGGAGAACCTATCAAGTCTCCACAAAGCATCCGAAGACATAGCCGCTCCATCGCCGGTTGGAGTCATAATACCCGACTGAATTGCCACAGCTGGCTGAAGCACTGGAACCTGAGCCCGGGGAGCTACCTGCTCCGGAGTACGTGTAGCAGGAGTCTGAACCCCTCCTAACTCCGTAGCCTCTGGGGGATAAATACAGACGTCTCCGTACTGATCCCTCAGACTCTACCAAGTTTGTCCGTGAGTAGGGAGACCTATGTAACCTAGAGCTCTGATACCAACTTGTAACGACCCAGATTTCCCACCATCGGGAGTCGTGATGGCGCCTACTGTTGGAGCTAGGCAAGCCAAACATTTAAACATTTTCGGATAACAACATAACAATAATAAAATACCGAGCCTTTAAATAAATGCGGAAGTCTTTTAAAACATAAATAACTGAAAATCCAAAATGCGGAAGTCTAATGTTTCACTAACCAAGACTGGAATCGCTGTCTCACGAACCACTAAAGAGTGCTACAAACAAGTCTGGATAGAAGAATACATAATGTCTGTCTCGGTACAATGAAAACAAATAGAAAATATGGAAAGGGACTTCGGCCTGCAGACGCCAGCTAGGCTACCTCGTAAGTCTCTGGACTGAAGAGGGCTCCCGATCAACTACTGCTGTGGTCCAAGAGCTGCTCCGGTACCGTAATCTGTGCAAAAAGCACAGAAGTGTAGCATCAGCACAACCGACCCCATGTGCTGGTAAGTGCCTGGCCTAACCCCGGCGAAGTAGTGACGAGGCTAGACTGGACTACCAAGTATATATATATATATATATATATATATATATATATATATGCAATAAAGGAAAGAATATCGAAATTAAACAGGTTAACTAGGGAGGGAAGCATGCTATGGGGAGTACAAACCGGATATAAAGTCATCAACTTAAGTAAGAAACAGGGCAATAACAATAATTTACAAAACAGGAGAATCGACACGGTATCAACCTTCGTGCTTTTACTCTCAGTCTCACCAAAAACAATCAAATAGAATGCACGGCATCACCCTTCGTGCTTTTCCTCACATAACTCTCATTTCATGGCAGGGAATGATCCTTCATGCAATTATAGTCAAATCAGAGCATGGAATGTCCCTTCGTGCATAAATAATCAAAACATGGCACGGAATGACCCTTCGTGCAAATATAATCAAAACATGGCACGGAATGACCCTTCGTGCAAATATAATCAAAACATGGCATGGAATGACCATTCGTGCATTATCACTCTTCCTCACCCAAACAACAATCACAACCAAACGAGCGAGGGAATAAGCAGATAATAAGAAATGTCCCGGCAAGGGATAACACAATTAAACAGCTAAATTCCGGCAAAAGAGTAACAACAACAACTTTCACATCTCGGCAAGGGAGATAATCAATATACTAAAACCATCGCTGCAAGGGATTAATCATATCTCTTTCCATTTCTTTCATTTATTACTCAATAGTATTTTTATTGTTCGAGCCAACGCTCCAAAGAATTTACAATTCATAATCAATCCTCAAACTCTTCACATTATGTAGAATTCATCAATTAGCATAGAAGAGCCTAAAAAATATCAGAAATACATGCAAACAAGGATCCACGGTCATGCTAGACACCGGTGTATAGATACTCGTCACCATGCCTATACACCGTACTCGATCATTTAGCAGTTAGCAAATAATGACACTCTAATCCTATTCCTTCAAGCCAAAATTAGATCAAACACTTACCTCGAATGCTCCAAACTCAACTCAATCCTCTAATATAGCTTTACCCCTCGAATCCACCACCAAACCGCTCGAATCTAATCACAAATTACTTAAATGTATTAACAAATGCTACTTGAATCAATATGAATGCATGAAAATGAAATTTCCTAAAGTTTGTTCAAAAATTCCCAAAATTCCCCTGGGCCCACGTGGTCAAAACCCGAGGTTCGAACCAAAACCCGACTACCCATTCCCCCATGGACTTAAATATATAAGTTATTTTGGAATCGGACCTCAAATTGAGGTCCAAAACCCCCAAATTTAGGAACCCTAATTCTACCCTAAATCCCCAAATTTCCCAATTAAAATCTTTGTTTTGAAGTTGAAATTATGTTTAAAGATGTTAAGGAGTAAAGAAAATAAGTTAGAAATCACTTACCAATCGTTTTGAAGAAGTAGAATAGTTTGGAAAATCGCCTCTTATGTTTTGGGTTTTGAAAAAGTGAAAAATGACTGAAAATCCCGACTTTATATACTGTACTGGAGACCCGGCGCGGACCGCACAAAAATGCCCCGCGGCCGCGCCGAGGAAGGGTGGGGAACCCACTCTCTGAACCTACCCAGCGCGGACCGCACTGATTTGGTGCGCGGCCGCGCTGGGCAACCTAGGACTACTGGCCCTCTGAACCTAGCCACGCGGACCGCACAGAAATGCACCGCGGCCGCGCGGCTTCCAGCGCGGACAGCGCGGAAATGACCGCGGCTGCACTAGGGGCCTGCAGCACCTGGACCTGCAAATTTCTGATACTTTTAAGTCTAAGACCCTCCCGGGGTCCACTCAAAACTCACCCGAGCCCTCGGGGCTCCAAACCAGACATGCACATAACTCCAAAAATATCCTACGGACTCATTCGTGCGATCAAATCGCCAAAACAACATCGAATTAGGCCTCAAGACCCATGATTTCCTTCCAAGTTCCATGAAACATCAAATTTTACTGCTTCTAGCTCAAAACACGTCAAATGACGTCCAAATCTAACCAAACTTCACAGCAATTGCTTAACTCATATTTAAGACTTGTGCCGGGCGTCGGAACCAAAATACGAGCCCAACAGCACAGTCTTCTAAACAATTAACACTTTCCAATTCTTTAGTTATTTTCAGAAAATAATTTTACGTAAAAATTTATTCCTCGGACTCGGGACCTCGGAATTTGATTCCGGGCACACCCCCAAGTCTCATATTTTCCTACGGACCCTCCGGGACTGTCGAGTCACGAGTCCGGGTCCGTTTGCCCAAAACGTTGACCGAAGTCAAACTTAAATCAATTAAAACATCAAAATTTTATTATTTTCCTCACAAATTCATATTTAAACGTTCCGGCTACGCGCCCGGATTGCGCACACAAACTCGAGGCAACCCCCAAGTGAGGTTTTCACGGCCTCAGAAATACAGAGTGAGTAGGAATGCAGGTGATGACCCTTTGGGTCGTCACATCAAGCCTTTCACCAAAAATCGCTTCTTCGGCTCCCTTTCCGCTTCTACGGGGCCGCTTCTGCGGTTAACCCACCGCAGAAGCGAAATACCAGCAACCAGATCCTTCAGCTGTCCAAAAATCCCAATTTTGATCTGTTAACCACCTGGAATCCATCCGAGGCCCCCGGGACCCCAACCAAACATACCAACCAAATCCTGAAACACATTACGGACTTGCTCGAGGCCTTAAATCACATCAAACAACGCTAAAATCATGGATCGACCTCCAATCCAAACTTAATGAACTTCAAAATTTCAAACTACTATTTCCGATGTTTAAACCTGTCAAATCACGTCCGATTGACCTCAAATTTTACGCACAAGTCATATTTGACATTACGGACCTACTGCAACTTTTGGAATCAGATTTCGACCCCGATATCAAAAAGTCCACCTCCGGTCAAACTTCTCAAAAACCTTCAAATTTTTATCTTTAACCAAATGGCTCCAAAATGACCTACGGACCTCCGAATTTACTTCCGATTGCGCTCCCAACTCCATAATCACCATACGGAGCTATTCTCAGACTCGGAATCCAAAACGGACATTGATGACACTGAAATGCACTTCAAGCCAAACTTAAGAAATTTCTTCAAAAATGCTAACTTCCACAATAGGCGCCAAAGTGCTCCCGGATTATCCAAAACCCGCACCGGGCATACGCCCAAGTCCGAAATCATCATACGAACCTGCTGGAACCTTCGGATCCCGATTCCGAGGTTGTTTACTCAAGAATCCCATCCTAGTTCATTCTTTCAACTTTAAGCTTCCGTAATGAGAATTCTCTTTCCAAATCAACTCTGGACTTCCCGAAATTCAATTCCGACCACGCGCACAAGTCACAATACCTGAGATGAAGCTGCTCACGGCCTCAGGCTGCTGAACGGAGTACTAGAACCCAAAACGACCGGTCGGGTCGTTACACGAGGTACCTAGTGAGGGTCAATCAGGAGGTATAGTGCTTCTTTGGGATGCAAATGTGGTCAGGGTTCATGACTTTGTTAGGAACAATCAAGAAATTCATGCTGTGATTGAGGTACTTCCTTTAATAATTACTTGGTTATTTTCATCTGTTTATGCTAGCACTAAGTTGTTTAAACGATTAGAATGTGGAGTAACATAGAAAAAATTGGTAAGACTGTTAATGGCCCTTGGCTTCTTGGGGGAGATTTCAATGATGTTATTAACTACAATGACAAGCTTGGTGGTAACTCCATTAACAGTAGACGTAGCAAAGAAATCTGGAAAAGTATTAATTTTTGTAAACTTTTAGATTTAGGTTATAAGGGTTGCAAATACACTTGGTCAAATCATAGGAAGAGATCTAAGGGTTTAATTATGGAACGACTTGATAGAATTTTTGTGAACAAGGAGTGGATTAATCTATACCCTAAGGCAGTAGTGATTCATCTCCCTAAAACTCATTCGGACCATAACCCTCTCCTATTAAATTTGAAGCCTAGGCATGTTAACAGTACTGATAAGCCTTTCCGTTTAGAAACTATATGGTGTAGGCACCATGATTTTATTAATATTGTTAAAAAAATTGGCTTAGTAAAGACCTTGTTGAGGCCCAGAATTTTTTTAGCAAAGATGTTATAAATTGGAAAAATTCAACCTTTGGTGATATTTTTAAGAAAAAGAGACAGTTACTAGCTAGACTTAATGGAATTCAAACCTCTCCCCATTACTATAGTAGTGACTTCCTTCAAAATCTTGAATCAACTCTTCAATTAGAATATAATAACATCTTACATATGGAACATGACTTTTGGAAGCTAAGAGCTAGGAGTAATTGGCTAAGTGATGGTGATGCCAACACTAAGTTTTTTCATATTATGCCCTCTAATCGTAAACGTCGTAGTGCCATTATGTATTTCACTAATGAGAAAGGGGATTGGATAACTGATCCAAACAAAATCCTAGATCACTCCTTTACTTTCTTTAGAGAGGCCTTTCAAAGTGCTCACATTGTCTCCCCTATAAAATTTTTTACCTATGATCCCTCTGCCATGAATAAACTTGATTTGCAATGCCTTGATAACCCCCTCTCTATTAGTGAAATAACAAAAAGCCATCTTTTCTTTCAAACCCTTCAAAGCCCCAGGCCCAGATGACATCCACCCTTTTTTTACCAAAGATATTGGCATGTATTAAAAGACTCCTTTATTTCTTACTGTCAAAATATTTTCTCCACTCAATCCCTACCAAGTGGAATAAACAACACTTATCTATGCCTAATCCCAAAATTCCCTAATGCAAACAACTTAAAAAATTTCAGACCTATTTGTCTTTGTAATACTGCTTATAAGGTAATTACTAAAATTATTGTCAATAGACTGAAATCATTCCTTCCTCTTCTCATTAATCTCATGCAATCTAGTTTCATAAAAAACAGAAGAACCAGTGATAACGCCATAATCATACAAGAAATTATGGGTTATCTTAAACGATCCAAAAACTCTAATTTAAACATGCTCATTAAGTTAGACCTTGAGAAAGCTTTTGATAGATTGGAGTGGTCCTTTATTTATAAGACCCTCCATTACTTCAAATTCCCTCCTATGTTAACCAAACTTATCATGCATTGTATTACTACTTGTTCTATAGGAGTCCTTGTAAATGGTACAAAAACCAAATTTTTCCAACCTAGTCGGGGTATTCGTCAAGGTGATCCCCTCTCTCCATACATATTCATATTGTGTATTGAACTCTTTTCTGGGCTCATCAACCACCAAGTTGATCTTAGGAATTGGGACCCCGTCCAAATTGGTCTTAAGGGCCCCTCCTTCTCCCATTTACTCTTTGCAGATGACATTACTCTTATGGGAAAAACTAATAAAAAAACTAGTCATTGTATAAAGGGATGCTTGGACTATTTCTCCAAAGAATCTAGACTTACCATAAACAATTCTAAATCCAGAATTGTTATCCCTCCCCATTGCCCAAAAGAGGTATCAATCTATCTACATTCTCTTTTTGGCATAAAATGTACCACTGAGTTTGGTAATTATCTGGGGTTCCCTATCCTCAATAAAAATCCCAAGGCCAAAGACTTCCAATTCATTTTGGATAAATTACAAACTAGACTCTCACATTGGAAATGTTCAATCCTCAATATGGCCGGGCGTACCACACTAGTAACTAGTACCCTAGGAGCAATTCCTTCCCATATAATGCAATATACTCTCCTTCCCTCCAAAACACTCAAGTCCATTGACAAAATTCAAAGGAATTTTATTTGGGGGACTACTAATACTTCAAAAAAACTCCATCTCATTACTTGGGACACGGTCACTAAGGATAAAGAAGATGGTGGCTTAGGTATCCGCAAGGCAAAAGAAAAAAATTTGGTCTCCCTTGCAAGCCTTGTGTGGAGACTGTTAAAAAACCCATCTATGCCTTGGTGTTATCTTATTACATCCAAATATTCTCACTCAAAGAATTTTAAAAATCTCTCTTTCATTTGGAAATCCATACTCCAGGGATGGAAACTTTGCCATAGTGGAATCCTATGGCATCCCTCAAAAAATTCTTGCTTAAACATTTGGCATAATAATTGGATTTATAACAGCCCAACCCTAAGGAGCTCTATTGAGGGGCCCCTCAACATTTCTGATTTTAATCTCTCCCTAGGCAATCTTTATAGAGGAAAAAATTGGGACATTGGTAAAATTAGCTTTGAGCTACCTCCCGATATTATAAATAATATTAACCTTACACCTACCCCCTTAAAAAATTCCAAGGTTGATGATCTTTGCTGGAATCTAAACTCCATGGGTTTTTTCTCCACAAAATCTTGCTATAAACTTCTCTATAAAGCCTCGACTCCTAACAACTGTTATAAATGGATTTGGGATCTTCTATTCCCTAACAAGATTAAAATATTTCTTTGGAAATGTAGTCACAACCGTGTCTCTTGTAGAGCTTATCTGAGTAAAATTGGCATAAACATAGATGAAACTTGCACTACGTGTAGAATGGGTATTGAAGATATTCATCATATTTTTCTACATTGTACATCTACCCAAAGATTCTGGAAGGCCATGGGCATTAGCTTTCGAATAAATATGGGTGACTCAAATTGGCTTTCACAGCTTCATGATGCCTTTATAAGTCAAAACTCTCACTTGATCAATTGGAAAACCCTTTTTCCTTTTTGCATCTGGGAAATATGGAAGAATAGGAATAATAATAATGTATATAACCTTCGCGTTCACCTCCATATAAAAACGCCCATGCATTTTGCATGGGAATATCATTTCTTCACGGAAAGAAACCCCTTTAAAAACAAGAAAATAGCCGTTGAAACTAGGTGGTATAAACCGCCAATAAATTCTATCAAGCTTAACTGTGATGGTGCTTTCTCTTCTACTAACAATGCAGCAGGTATTGGTGGATCTTTTCGAAATAGTTATTGTGATTGGATCTTGGGTTACCAAAAAAGAACTCATGCTGCCTCCCCAATACATGCAGACCTCCTGGCTCTCCTGGAAGGGCTAAAAATTGCACTAGACTTTAGAGAGACAATCATGGAAATTAAAACTGATAGCAAAGATGTTATCAAACTTCTACATGAAGAAGGTACTAACTTTCAAAATATCATTCTTGAATGTAGGTGGTTAATGCACCGACCGAAGCTCCCAGTACTGAGGCACAACTTTAGGGAAGGAAATGAAGTAGCTCATAGACTGGCAAAGGAAGCTTTGAAGAAACCTCCCTGTAACAAATATTTTTACTTTGCTCGTCCACCTCTTTTTGTGCAAGAAGAAATCCAAAAGGATAAGCAAGACTCCTGTAATAGCCTAAGATCTATCTCTACCGATGTTTGTAATTTCCTAGCAACTATGGGCAATAGTAATGCCCTCAAATCTATGTCTAACTCGTGTACTTCATTTTGTTAAGTAATATAATTATCGTGCTTTTATGTTAAAAAAAAGAATCTTTTCGCCTTTTAGGAGTTAATTTGACTAATCTTCGAAGCTAAATTGGATTAGGTTAATTTGATATTTTAAAGTTAAATTTTAGATATTCAAAAATTGTATGAGAAATACTATAAGTTATAATATTTTCATGCCATTACGATGAATTTTTTTTAAATATTTTGGTCAAATTTTAATATAGTTTGAATCTCGAAAAAGTACAACAACAACAACAACATACCCAGTAATATCCCACATCGTGGGGTCTGGGGAGGGTAGTGTGTATGCAGACCTTACCCCTACCTTGTGAGGATAGAGAGGTTGTTTCCAATAGACCCTCGGCTCAGGAAAGTATAAGCACCACATTAATGGTAATATAGACAAGAAGGGACAGTACAAAGAAGCCATATAAAAGAAGAATAAAAATAACCAGATAGTAAGGTGATCAACAATGAAAGAAAACAACGGTTAGTCATAAAAACCTACTACCAATAGAAAGTGAGAGTGCGTGCCAGTACTGCTGCTATGAACACTCTAGACTAACCACTCTACTACCCTAATCCTCGACCTCCATAACTTCCTATCAAGGGTCATGTCCTCGGTCAGCTGAAGTTGCGCCATATCTTGCCTAATCATCTCTCCACACCTCTTCTTTGGCCTAACTCTACCTCTCCGTAGGACCTCCAATGTAAACCTCTCATACCTCCTTACCGATGCGTCTGTGCTCCTCCTCTGTCACGACCCCAGTTCGCCCTCTGTGAACTGTCGTGGCGGCACCTAGTCCCTACGACTAGGTAAGCCTAACAAGTGCGGAAAAACAATCGAAACCTTGCGGAAATTATAACTTAAAACCAAGATTTAACAAAATGGAAATGAAATGTTAAATGCCACTCGGCACATACAACACAATATCTCAAACTTTTACAATACTATCCCAAAACCCGAAAACTCACAGGAACATAAGCTGAGAGAAATATAGTAAAAATGCTCTAACTCCGGAATGTTTACATCAACGGTATGATAGAAGGGCTAATACTACAAGATAGAATAAAGATGGAGACTCTTCGGTCTTAGGACGCGACAGATGTACCTCGAAGTCTCCAAAAGCTCTCCCTGCCTCAAGGATGGTAAGCCTGTGCAGAAGTACCTGGATCTGCACATGAAAAAACATGCGCAGAAAGGGCATGAGTACACCACAGCGGTACTCAGTAAGTGCCAAGCCTAACCTCGATCGGGTAGTGACGAGGAAGGTCAGGGCCCTACTGAGGTTAAATAAGATACAGGTTTAACAGTGTGAAATGACAGTGTAATTAAATAACACAAGATATAAAGGACAGCAACAACTACTACAAGGGCAAGTAAAACACAGTAAAAGAACATAACTCAATTCCGAGATAACAACCGGGGATCTCCCAGGATACCGTCCTGTAGTCCCCAAATATAAGTATCATGTCCAGTGGATCTCCTGGGTGCAGTCCCGTAGTCCAACTCATAAATGTGCAGGGGGATCTCCCGGAATGCAATCCCGTAGTCCCAAAGTAAACATACAGGGGGGGGGGGGGATCTCCTGAGATACCGTCCCGTAGTCCCAAAGTAAATACACAGCAACAACAAGAATTCAATCCAATCAATTTCATCTCAAAGTGAAGCAGGTAATCCTAACCTAGCATGAATCACGTAGTACAATCAGGGCAGTTAAGACAAATAGAGCAATTTAGTCAAGTAGACATGGTTCTCTAAGCTACAGCAGGTTTAATGTCCAAACAATGTAAGCAAGGAAAAGAAGAACACAATTCAAGGCTATTTTTAAAGAAAAAATCGGATTTCCAACAATTAGCACAAGTACGCGCTCGTCACCTCACGTACGAGGCTTTTCAATTACCACAATATCAATCCTAAGGGGAAAAGTCCCCCACACAAGGTTAGACAAGCCACTTACCTCGAACCGGCTCAAAATCAACTAGAAACCACGCTCTTGCCACGAGTATCTGACTCCAAGTGGCCCAAATCTATTCAATTCCATTTCATAATGTAAATAATACTTCAAGAAGCTGAATCTGCAATTAAATTCTAAGCTAATACGCGAAATTATGTAAAATGACCAAAATGCCCCTCGGGCCGACATCTCGGAATCGGGTAAAATTTATATTTTCAGAATCCTCACACTGACACGAGTCTAACCATACAAAAATCTTTCCAATCGGATGTCAAAAACCCAATCAAAACTCAATAATTCGGCCTATGAAGTTTTATCGAATTTTCATTCAAAATTCGAAATTGAAGGAGGAATTTATGCTTAGATTAGTGGGTTACAAGCGAAAAGGAATCATTACCCAATCGATATCTCTGAAAATCCCTCGAAATCTCACTCAAATTCGAGCTCCCAAGCTTGAGTTTTGATAAAAATGGCTAAACCCTCGATTTTGAAATCTTATATCTGCCCAGATATTTAAAGCATCGTGAACGCGGAGGAAGTCTCGCCTTCGCGAAGAAGAAAAATGAAGGCTGCCCAGATGTGCTTCGCGAAAGCGGAAGCAAGCACGCGAACGCGAAGAAGGAAAACATTATGTCCCAGAGATTGCTCTTCGTGAACGCGTGAACTAGTACGCGAACGCGAAGAGTGGACTTGCATAGCTACGCGAACGCGTGATGGTGGACGCGAACGCGGTAAGGAATAAAGCGGGTCTTCGAGAACGCGGGGAGTGTTACGTGAACGCGAAGAAGAAAATATCCAGGTGGTCATCAACAAGCTTCGCAAATGCGAATTCGCGAAGGGCTTTTCGCGAACGCGTAAGAGGATACCGGAAGCAGAAAACAGCAGTTCAAAATAGGAGAAAAATGACCCGTTGAGCATCCGAAACACACCCGAGGCTCCCGAGACCTCAACCAAACCTACGAACATATCCCATAACATCATTCAAACTTGTTCCAACCTTCGGAACACTATAAACAACATCAAAACACCTATTTTCCATCGAATTCAACCTTAAGAATTTCAAAAACTCTAAAAACACATTTTCGATCAAAAAGTCTACCAGCCCTCGTCCGAATGACCTGAAACTTCGCACGCACATCCGAAATGACATAACAGAGCTACTGCAACTCTTGGAATTCCATTCCGACCCTCGGATCAAAATCTCACTATCGAACCGGAATCTTCCAAAATTCAAACTTCGGCATTTCAAGCCTGAATTAGCTACGGGCATCGAAAACATAATCCGAACACGCTCCTAACCCCGAAATCACCTAGCGAAGCTAACGGAACCATCGGATTTCCATTCCGAGGCTGTCTTCACACTGTTCTGACCGTGGTCAGTTTTCCAACACTTAAGCTCTCATTTAGGGACTAAGTGTCCCAAAACTCTCCGAAACTCAAAACTGAACATCCCGGCAAATCAAAATAGCAGAAATAAGCTTGGGGGAAGCAGTTAATAGGGGATCAGGGCGTAAATTCCAAAAACGACCGGCCGGGTCGTTACATCCTCCCACACTTAAACATTCGTTCGTCCTCGAACGAGCACAAAGACACACCTGAAGTAGCAAAAAGATGAGGGTAGTGGCTGCGCATATCCTGCTCGGTCTCCCAGGTCGCCTCCTTGACCGGCTGACCCCGCCACTGAACCTTTACGGACGTAATGTTCTTTGACCTCAGCTTCCTGACCTGTCTGTCCAGAATTGCCACTGGCTCCTCAACATAAGATAGATCTTTCTCCAACTGGATTGAGCTGAAATCCAACACATGCGACGGATCACCGTGATACCTCCAGAGCATAGAAACATGAAATACCGTATGAACTCCTGCCAAGCTAGGAGGTAAGGCAAGCTCGTTAGCAACCTCCCCAACACGCCTCAATATCTCAAATGGGCCTATAAACCTCGGACTCAACTTCCCCTTCTTCCCAAATCTCATAACGCCCTTCATAGGCGAAACCCGAAGCTGAACCCGCTCTCCAACCATGTAGGAAACATCACGAACCTTCCGGTCCACGTAACTCTTCTGTCTGGACTGGGCTGTACGGAGTCTATCCTGAATCACCTTGACTTTCTCCAAAGCATCCTGAACCAAATCTCTGCCCAATAATCTGGCCTCACCCGGCTCGAACCAACCCATCGGAGATCTACATCGCCTACCATATAAGGCCTCGTAAGGTGCCATCTGAATGCTGGACTGATAGCTGCTTATAGGCAAACTCCGCCAATGGCAAGAACTGATCCCAAGAACCTCCAAACTCAATCACACACGCACGGAGCATATCCTCAAGAATCTGAATAGTGCGCTCAGACTGCCCGTCCGTCTGAGGGTGAAATGCTGTGCTCAACTCCACTCGAGTACCCAACTCCTGTTGTACGGCTCTCCAGAATCGCGATGTGAACTGAGTACCTCTGTTTGAAATGATGGAAACTGGAATACCATGCAAACGGACAATCTCCTGGATATAAATCTCCGCTAACCGCTCCGAGGAATAGGTAGTACACACAGGGATGAAATGTGCGGACTTGGTCAGCCGATCCACAATAACCCAAATGGCATCAAACTTCTTCAAAGTCCGTGGGAGTCCGGTTACGAAGTCCATGGTGATCTGCTCCCACTTCCACTCTGGAATATCTATCTGCTGAAGCAATCCACCCGGTCTCTGGTGCTCGTATTTCACCTGCTGACAATTAAGACACCGAGCTACAAACCTAACTATATTCTTCTTCATCCGCCTCCACCAGTAGTGCTGCCTCAAATCCTGATACATCTTCGCGGCACCCAGATGAATGGAATACCGCGAACTATGGGCCTCCTCTAGAATCAGCTCCCGAAGCCCATCGACATTGGGTACAAAAACTCGACCCTGCATCCTCAATACTCCGTCCTCTCTGGCATCACCATGCTGAACCTTGTCCTTGAGGACAAGCAAATGAGGGTCATCATACTGCTGCTCCCTAATACGATCAAACAAGGAAGATCGAGAGACATACAGGCTAGAACCCGGCTAGGCTCCGAAAGATCCAATCTCACAATCTGGCTGGCTAGGGCCTGAACATCCATCGCTATAGGCCTCTCTACTGCTTGTAAATAAGCCAAACTCCCCAAACTCTCTGCCCGGCAGCTCAAAGCATCGACCACCACATTGGCCTTACCCGGGTGATACAAGATAGTGATGTCATAATCCTTCATCAACTCTAGCCATCTCCTCTGACGCAAATTGAGGTCCTTCTGCTTGAACAGATGCTGCAAACTCCGGTGATCAGTATAAATCTCACAAGGCACACCGTATAGATAATGGCGCCAAATCTTCAGGGCATGAACAATGGCAGCTAACTCAAGATCATGGACAGGATAATTCTTCTCATGGATCTTCAACTGTCTGGAAGCGTAGGCAATCACCCTACCGTCCTGCATCAATACTGCTCCAAGGCCAACTCTCGAGGCATCACAATAGATAGCATAGGACCCTGAACTTGTAGGCAATATCAAGACTGGGGCTGTAGTCAAAGCTGTCTTGAGCTTCTGAAAGCTCGCCTCACACTCGTCCGTCCACTGGAACGGCACCCTTCTGGGTCAGTCTGGCCATAGGTGCTGCAATAGATGAAAACCCCTAAACAAATCGACGGTAATAACCTGCCAAGCCAAGAAAACTACGGATCTCTGTAGTTGAGGATGGTCTAGGCCAACTCTGCACGGCCTCCACTTTCTTCGGATCCACTTGAATACCCTCTCTCGAGACCACATGACCCAAGAATGCCACGGAATCCAACCAAAACTCACATTTTGAGAACATAGCATACAACTTCTTCTCTCTCAAGGTCTGGAGCATTGTCCTCAAGTGCTGCTCATTCTCTCCCCAACTCCGGGAATACAACAGAATGTCATCAATAAAAACGATCACAAACAAATCAAGATATGGCCGGTAAACACTGTGCATCAGATGCATGAAGGTTGTTGGGGCATTAGTCAGCCCAAAAGACATAACAAGGAACTCGTAATGACCATACTGAGTCCTGAAGGCAGTCTTCGAGATATGTGGCTCCCGAATCTTCAACTGATGATAGCCTGAACGCAAGTCAATCTTAGAAACCACTTAAGCACCTTGCAACTGGTCGAAAAGGTCATCAATACGAGGCGAAGGATAGCGGTTCTTCACTGTCACCTTATTCAACTGACGGTAATTAATACACATGCGCATAGAACCATCCTTCTTCTTCACAAATAACACAGGAGCATCCCAAAGCGATACACTGGGCCGAATAAAACCCTTATCGAGTAATTCCTGCAATTGCTCCTTCAACTCCTTCAACTCAGGAGGAGCCATACAGTACGGAGGGATAGAAATGGGCTGAGTGCCCAGCAACAGATTAATGCCAAAATCAATGTCCCTATCGGGTGGCATGCCCGGAAGATAAGATGGAAACACATCAGGGAAATCCCGTACTACTGGGACTGAATCAACTGAAGGAGTATCCATACTGCATCCCTCACATAAGCTAAGTACGCGTCACAACCTTTCTCAACCATACACTTAGCCTTAAGGAAAGAAATAACTCTACTGGGAGTGTGACCTAAGGCACCCCTCCACTCAATGCGCGGTACACCTGGCATGGCCAGTGTCACGGTTTTGGCGTGACAATCAAGAATAGCATAATGGGGCGACAACCAGTCCGTGCCCAAGATAATATCAAAATTGACCATGCCGAGCAATAATAAGTTGGCTCTGGTCTCAAAACCACCAAGAATAACCAAACATGATCGGTAAACGCGGTCCACAACAAGAGCATCTCCCACATGATTAGAAACATAAACTGGGGAACTCAAAGAATCCCGAGGTACACCCAAATGCGGAGCAAAATAATAAGACACATAAGAATAAGTGGAGCCTGGATCGAATAGAACCGATGCATCTCTGTGACAGGCCAAGATAGTACCTGTGATGACAGAATCGGAGGCGACAGCCTCAGTACGGCCTGGAAGAGCATAATATCTGGCCTGGCCTCCCCCTCGAGGGTGACCTCTACCTCCCCGACCTCCACCCCTGGCTGGCTGGGCCGGTGGAGTAGCAACTGGTGCTGGAACAATAGCCTGAGAGCTCTGTGGGGCCTGCTGTGGTTGAGGAGTCTGCGGAGGTGCACCCCTCCTAAGTCTGAGGCAATCCCTCACCATATGGCGTGTGTCACCACACTCGAAACAAGCTCTGGGAGGACGTGGCGGTTGTGACTAGCTCAGGCCAGGTCTGCTGGACTGACCACTGGAAGCACCCCGTGCAGGAGGCGCACTAGAGACTGGAGGTGCATAATAAGGCTCCTGATGCCTGCGTGGAGCTGGAATACCACTGGCTGCTGGAAGAGCTGAATGAACGGGGCGGCCCATATGACCCCTACCATGACGACCTGCAGCTGGGGCACGGGCACCAGAATAATGGCTCGACTCTCGAGACCTCTTGGCCTCTCTCTCCTCTCTGTCCCTAGCATGCATACCCTCAATCCTCCTAGCAATGCTCACCACCTGCTGATAAGATATATCCATCTCTAACTCACGAGCCATGCTAGATCTGATGCTGGGAATAAGCCCCTCAATGAACCGGCGAACCTTCTCGCGAACTGTAGAAACTAAGGCTGGTGCATGTCTAGCCAAGTCAATTTAACGGAAAACATACTTCGAGACAGTCATAGTACCCTGGTGTAAATGCTCGAACTCCGCGCGCTAGGCGTCCCTAAGACTCTGGGGAACATACTCCCTCGTGAACATATCTGAAAACCGAGTGCAAGTCAGGGAAGCTGCCTCATCCGGACTGTCTAACTCATAAGCACTCCACCACTGATAGGCGGCTCCTCGAAGCTCGAAAGTAGTGAAGGAAACCCTGCTCGATCCTTATATGCCCGTAATGCGAAGAATATGGTAGCACTCCTCCAGGAATCCCAAGGCATCCTCTAATGCTAACCCACTGAATACAGGAGGATCATATTTCTTGAACCTCTCCAGTCTCCGCTGCTCATCCTCTAAAGTCGCTGCCCTATCCTCGGGCTGAACTGGTACTGCAGGCGGCACAGGTATAACATCTGGGGCCTGCTCAAAATGCACTCGCTGCTCTAGAGTGCGGGAGGCGGGAGTCTGTACTCCTCCCCCGGCCTGGGATGTGGCTACAGCAAGGGGAAGCAACCCTGCCTGAGCCAAAGTGGTGTACATACTCATAAATTGTGCCAATGTCTCCTGGAGAGCTGGAGTAGTAGTGGCAGACGTATCGGGCGTCTGGACTCCGGCTGGTACTGCTGGAGGTACCTCGGCGGCAGCTCGCGCGGGTGCTCTGGCTGCACCACGAGCGCGTCCTCGGCCTCTACCCCGGCCCCGACCTCTGACGGCTGCAGTAGGCGGCACGGGTGCCTGATCCTCTCGGGTAGCACGTGTCCTCACCATCTGTGAGAGAACAGAAAGACAAAAGTTTAGTTGTGATGTCAAAAAAAATCTCGCATGACAAGGAAATCAAGAAGTGGAATTTTCCTAACAGTTACATAGCCTCTCGTAGATAAGTACAGACGTCTCCGTACCGATCAGCGAGACTCTAATAAACTGGCCTGTGTTCCGTGACTCCAATGAACCTAGAGCTCTGATACCAAATTGTCACGACCCCAGTTCGCCCTCCGTGAACTGTCGTGATGGCACCTAGTCCCTACGACTAGGTAAGCCTAACAAGTGCGGAAAAACAATCGAAACCTTGCAAAAATTATAACTTAAAACCAAGATTTAACAAAATGGAAAAGAAATGTAAAATTCCACTCGGCACATACAGTACAATATCTCAAACTTCTACAATACTATCCCAAAACCCGAAAACTCACGGGAACACAAGCTGAGAGAAATATAGTAAAAATGCTCTAACTCCGGAATGTCTACATCATCGGTATGATAGAAGGGCTAATACTACAAGATAGAATAAAGATGGAGACTCTTTGGTCTGCGGACGCGGCAGATGTACCTCGAAGTCTCCAAATCTCTCCCTGCCTCAAGGATGGTAAGCCTGTGCAGAAGTACCTGGATCTGCACATGAAAAAACATGCGCAGAAAGGGCATGAGTACACCGCAGCGGTACTCAGTAAGTGCCAACTCTAACCTCGGTCGGGTAGTGACGAGGAAGGTCAGGGCCCTACTGAGGTTAAATAAGATACAAGTTTAACAGTGTGAAATGACAGTGTAATGAAATAACACAAGATATAAAGGACAGCAACAACTATTACAAGGGCAAGTAAAACACAGTAAAAGAACATAACTCAATTCCGAGATAACAACCGGGGATCTCCCAGGATACCGTCCTGTAGTCCCCAAATATAAATATCATATCTGGTGGATCTCCCAGGTGCAGTCCCGTAGTCCAACTCATAAATGTGCAGGGGGATCTCCCGGAATGCAATTCCGTAGTCCCAAAGTAAACGTACAAGGGGGGGGGGGGGGAGCTCCCGGGATATCGTCCCGTAGTCCCACAGTAAATACACAGCAACAACAAGAATTCAATCCAATCAATTTCATCTCAAAGTAAAGCAGGTAATCCTAACCTAGCATGAATCACGTAGTACTATCAGGGCAGTTAAGACAGATAGAGCAATTTAGTCAAGTAGACATGTTTCTCTAAGCTACAACAGGTTTAATGTCCAAACAGTGTAAACAAGGAAAAGAAGAACACAATTCAAGGCTATTTTTAAAGAAAAACCGGATTTCCAACAATTAGCACAAGTACACACTCATCACCTCACATACGAGGCATTTCAATTACCACAATATCAATCCTAAGAGGAAAAGTCCCCCACACAAGGTTAGACAAGCCACTTACCTCGAACCGGCTCAAAATCAACTACAAACCACGCTCTTGCCACGGGTATCCGACTCCAAGTGGCCCAAATCTATTCAATTCCATTTCATAATGTAAATAATACTTCAAGAAGCTGAATCTACAATTAAATTCTAAGCTAATACGCGAAATTATGTAAAATGACCAAAATGCCCCTCAGGCCGACATCTCGGAATCGGGTGAAATTTATATTTTCAGAATCCTCACACTCACACGAGTCTAACCATAGAAAAATCTCTCCAATCGGATGTCAAAAACCCAATCAAAACTCAATAATTCGGCCTATGAGGTTTTATCAAATTTTCATTCAAAATCCAAAAATGAAGGAGGAATTTATGCTTAGATTAGTGGGTTACAAGCAAAAAAGAGTTTAGAATCGTTATCCAATCGATATCTCTGAAAATCCCTCAAAATCTCGCTCAAATCCGAGCTCCCAAGCTTGAGTTTTGATAAAAATGGCTAAACCCTCGATTTTGAAATTTTATATCTGCCCAGTTATTTAAAGCATCGCGAACGCGGAGAAAGTCTTGCGTTCGCGAAGAAGAAAAAAATGAAGGCTGCCCAGATGTGCTTCACGAACGCGGAAGCACGCACGCGAACGCGAAGAAGGAAAATATTATGTCCCAGAGATTTCTCTTCGTGAACGCGTGAACTAGTACGCGATCGCGAAGAGTGGACTTGCATAGCTACGTGAACGCGAATGCGTGATGGTGGACGCGAACGCGATGAGGAATAAAGAGGGGCTTCGCAAACGCAGGGAGTGTTATGCGAACGCGAAGAAGAAAATTTCCAGGTGGTCATCAACAAGCTTTGCGAACGCGAAGGGCTTTTCGCGAATGCGTAAGAGGATACCAGAAGCAAAAAATAGCAGTTCAAAATAGGAGAAAAATGACCCGTTGAGCATCCGAAACGCACCCGAGGCCCCCGTGACCTCAACCATACCTACGAACATATCCCATACCATCATTCAAACTTTTTCCAACCTTCGGAACGCTATAAACAACATCAAAACACCTATTTTCCATCGAATTCAACCTTAAGAATTTCAAAAACTCTAAAATCACATTTTCGATCAAAAAGTCTACCAACCCTTGTCCGAATGACCTGAAACTTTGCACGCACATCCCAAATGACATAACAGAGCTACTGCAACTCTCTGAATTCCATTCCGACCCTCAGAACAAAATCTCACTATCGAACCGGAAGCTTCCCAAATTCAAACTTCGGCATTTCAAGCCTGAATTAGCTATGGGCCTCCAAAACACAATCCGAACATGCTCCTAACCCCGAAATCACCTAGCGAAGCTAACGGAACCATCAGATTTCCATTCCGAGGCCGTCTTCACGCTGTTTTGACTATGGTCAATTTTCCAACACTTAAGCTCTCATTTAGGGACTAAGTGTCCCAAAACTTTCTGAAACTCAAAACCGAACATTCCGGCAAATCAAAATAGAAGAAATAAGCTTGAGGGAAGCAGTTAATAGGGGATCGGGGCGTAAATTCCAAAAATGACCGGCCGGGTTGTTACATCCTCCTCACATGACCAAACCACCTAAGTCGTGATTCTCGCATCTTGTCCTCAATAGGAGCCACACCCACCTTGTCGTGAATAACCTCTTTTCTGATCCTATCTAACCTAGTGTGACCGCACATCCATCTCAACATCCTGATCTCTGCTACCTTCATCTTTTGGACATGAGCGATCTTGACTGGCAAACACTCAACCCCATACAACATCGTTGGTCTAACCACCACTCTGTAGAACTTACCCTTAAGTTTCGGTGGCACCTTCTTGTCACACAGAATACCGGAAGCGAGCCTACATTTCATCCATTCCGCCCCAATGCGATGTGTGACATCTTCATCAATCTCCCCACCCCCCTGAATAATAGACCCAAGGTACTTAAAACTCCCTCTCCTAGGGATGACCTGCGAGTCCAGCCACACCTCCCCTTCCTTCCTTGAGTCTCGCCACTGAACTCACACTCCAAGTATTCTGTCTTGGTCCTGCTCAACTTGAAACCTTTAGATTCCAGGGTCTGCCTCCATACCTCTAATTGCACGTTCACATCATCTCGCGTCTCGTCAATCAATACAATATCATCTGCAAATAGCATGCACCACGTGTGACGATCCGGCCAGTCGTCTCATGAGTCACCGGTCCGTTTCCCCAAATTCTGCTCCTATTTGCTTTGTGCATCTGTGTTTTGAGGTATCGGGTTGGTCGGGTTGAATCCGGAGTAGTTTTGGTGAGGTTTGAGACACTTAGTCTCTTTTAAGAAAGCTTAGGTTGGAAAAGTCAACCAGCTTATATGTTAGAGGGCTCGGATGTGAGTTTCGATGGTTCGGTTAGCTTCGGGAGGTGATTTGTGACTTGGGAGTGTGATTGGAATGGGCTTTGGAGGTCCGGAGTAGAATTAGGCTTGAATTGGCGAAGTTGATATTTTGGCGATTTCCGGTTGGTAGGTGAGATTTTGATCCGGGGGTCGGAATGGAATTCCGAGAGTTTCAGTAGCTTCGCTGTGTCATTTGGGATGTGTGTGTAAACTTTCAGGTCATTCGGACGTGGTTTTGTTGGGTTTTGATCAAAAGCGTATTTCGGAAGATTTTAGGAACTTAGGCATGAATTCGATGTGTTTCGGGTGATTTGATGTTGTTTGAGGATTTGAAACAAGCTTGAATAACGTTTTAGGATGTGTTGGTACTTTTGGTTGAGGTCCCGGGGCCCTCGGGGTAATTTCGGGTGGTTAACAGAGAAATTGGATTTGTATTGCAGCTGCTGAAGTTGCTGCTTCTAATATTTTCGCACTTGCGGTTTGGGCACTGCAGGTGCAGCGTCGCACATGCGGAAGAAGAACCGCAGAAGCGGTCTGGAAGGGGATGTCAGGAACTGCAGATGCGGTATGGGAACCACACCTGCGGAGTCACAGATGCGACACAAGAACCGCAGATGCGGTTGAGGCGAGTTTAATGAGTTTCCGCAGAAGCGGATGGATCAACCGCAAAAGCGGTACCGCAGAAGCGGGTATTTTGACCGCAGATGCGGTTAGGCCTGGGCAGAATGTATTAAGTTATTTCATCCGCGATTTTTAGTCTATTTTCACCCATAGTTCACCATTTTGAGAGCTTCATGGTGGAGATTAAAGAGGGATTCAAGGAGAAACGTTTGGAGTTAAGAATTTCGGACCTAATACTTGATTCTATTGTGAAATCTACCTAGAAATTTATGGAAACTTGAACTAAAATGGAAGAACTAGGGCTTGGAATTTTGATTTGGGATTTGAGGGGTCATTTGGACTCCAATTTTGGTGTTCTTTATATGCATAGACTCGTGGGGAGATAAGGAATCCGTTGATGTAAAAATTTTTGAGTTTCAAGAAGTGGGCCCGGGGCTCGGGTTTTGTTAATTTCGGGATTTTTGGTATTTTTCGATTGTTTTCGCTTGGGCTTTGTTCCCTTAGCATATTGTGACGTATTCGCTCTGATTTTGACTAGATTTGATGCGAGTGGAGGCCGATTCGAGAGGCAAAGGCGTCGCAGAATAGTATTTCCACCGGTTTGAGGTAAGTAACCATTGTAAATTTGGAACTGCGGGTACAAACCCCGGTATTTGACTTGATTTAATAAATGCGGTGACGCACATGCTAGGTGACGAGCGTGTGGGCATGCACCGGTAGGGATGGTGACTTGGTCCGTCCCGTAGCGACTATTAAGCCGCGTATTTTATTTGGAAATGATATATTATTCTGGAATTTGGATCCTTATACTGTATTATGGGCTCTATGCTATGTTTGGGGCCTTGTGCCGATCTGTTGCAACCCTTAGGGGGCATTATAACTTATTCTCCTCACTTTACTTGTTAAAAGCAGAGCCTCAGTCCTGTTTTTACCTGTTAAATGTTTTAAACTGGTTTTATCATTCTACTCCTACTGTGAGGACCGTTTGGGCCGAGTTCCCTAATTTCTGTTGTGATGCCCGAGAGGTTGTGAGGCTAATGACTGAGAGAGGATGAGGACCTAATCGTGAGGATTATATATATACATATATATACTATGGATCGGGCTACACGCCGTAGCGATACTATATGTATAGGTTATGGATCGGGCTGCACGCCGCAGAGATACTTACTTGGATCGGGCTGCACGCCGCATCGATATATATTGGATCGGGCTGCACGCCGCAACGATATGATGCTTGGGCTGTAGGAGCCCCTCCGGAGTCTACACACCCCAGTGAGCGTAGTTGACTATAAACACATGGATCAGGCTGCGCGGCGCAGCGGTTATTATGATTTCTATTGTTATGAGTTAATACTGAGCCGAGTGCTGATAGTGAATATTGTGTGACTAAGGTTGAGTCACGAGTGACTAAGAGGCTGCCTGAGGGGCTATGCTTTGAGTGATTTTTCTTGCCCAAGGGGCCCGGTTATGCTGTTTCTACTGTTTTCACTCTTCTTATAAATAAGCTCTGTTGAATATATTGTCAAGTAACTGATTTCAAAGTTTTAAACTGAAAATGAGGAATTCGTGACAGAACTGATTTTAAAGTTATATGTTTTGAACTGCTCGTCACTGCTTTCAGTCCATTATTTACTTTAGTTACTTACTGAGTTGGCGTGCTCATGTTACTCCCTGCACCTTGTGTGCAGATCCAGGTTTCCGAGAGGCCGAGTGAGAGCTTTCAGTTGTTTTCCAGCATTTGCGGGGATTTTGAGGTAGCTGCATGGTGTTCGCAGCCCTGATTTCTCCCTTCTATCATATTATTTTCCGTATTTATAGACTATCTGTGTAGTAGATTGTTCAGACTTGTATTAGAGGCTCTAGACTCGTGACACCAGATCAGTGTGGGCTGTGTAACTTCTATGCCTTGTTGATTTCCGCATATCTTTCTTGTTGTTTTAAACACTTCTTATGACAATTGGTAATTAAGCTGTGTCAGCGAAATGACTCATTAAATTAAAATGGGTTATGGTTTGATAGTTGGTCTGGCTTGCCTAGTATCATGATAGGTGCCATCACGATCGGTATTTGGGGTCGTTACAAGTTGGTATCAGAGCCTAGGTTACATAGGTCTCGCGAGTCATGAGCCGGTTTAGTAGAGTCTCGCGGATCGGTATGGAGACCCTCGAGAGGTTGTAGAACCTTTAGGAAACTTCACATTCTTGAAACTCTTATCGTGCGAGTTTGTTGATCCGAGTACTAAACTTCTGTTGTTCTATTCTCTCACAGATGGTGAGGACACGCGCTACTGGACAGGGTGGACGACCACCAGTTCCACCAGCTGCGGCCACCAAAGGCCGAGGACGCGGTCGTGGTCGCGGTAGGGGCAGAGCAGCGGGGGCAGCACCTGCAGATCCACCAGCTGCCCCAGTTCAGGACCAGGTCCCCGTTGTGGACGCTGCAGCAGCACCAGTTCAGGCACCAGCTGTGCCTATTGTGATCCCAGGCATTCAGGAGGCTCTAGCTCAGATAAATTCAGTATGTACCGGTTTGGCTCAGGCAGTCTCAGCTACACCGGAGGCACCTCCAGCCCAGCCGGTTGCACCAGCAAAGGAGTTTGTAGTACCAGTTATGTCGGATGATCAGCAACGTCGCCTTGAGAGGTTTGGTAGGCTCCAGCCTCAGACATTCAGTGGTGCAGAGGGTGAGGACGCCCAGGGATTTTTTGATAAATGCCAGCGGATGCTTCGTGCAGCAGGGATCCTTGAGTCTAGTGGCGTGGCATTTACTACCTTCCAGTTTTTCGGGGCTGCCTTCACTTGGTGGGAGGCGTATGAGAGGCGTAGGCCTACTGGAGCAGCGCCCCTTACGTGGCAGCAGTTCTCTATTCTCTTTCTAGAGAAGTATGTACCTCAGTCGCGCCGAGAGGAGCTGCGTAGGCAGTTTGAGCAGCTGCGTTAGGGGGAGATGACGATGATGCAGTATGAGATGCAATTCTCTGAGTTAGCACGACATGCAGTTTGGTTGGTTCCCACAGATCGAGAGAGGATCAGGAGGTTTATTGATGGCCTCATATATCAGCTCCGTATTCTCATGACCAGGGAGAGGGTGACTGGTGCTACCTTCGAGGAGGTTGTGGATATTGCCAGGGAGATTGAGTCTGTCCATCGCCAGAAGAGAGAGGCCAAGAGGCCTCAAGGTTCTGGTAGCTACATTGGTGCTCCTTCGAGGGGCTAGTTTCAGCATAGCAGAGGCCGACAGTTTCGACATGGTCAGTCTGATTGCTCATGTTATTGAGGGGCGTCATCGGGTCATGGTTTCCACAGTTCACACCAGGGCCATTCATCACTTAGTGCCCTCCCATCTCAGAGCTCATCCCGTGCTCCATCTATTCAGGGCTCTTCTATGGTGAGTTCATCTGCTGGTCACTTCGGTGCGAGGGGTTCCCTTCAGTCCCCATCTCCAGCACCAGGGAGTTGCTATGAGTGCGTGGAGTTTGGACATATGAGGAGGCAGTGTCCCCGCCGTGTTGCTAGTTCATCCCAGCAGAGGGGCCAGTCATCAGCTTCAGCTCCAGTTGCTCCACCACCACCCGCCCAACCAGCTAGGGGTGGGGATCAGTCAGCTAGGGGTCGCCCCAGAGGGGGAGATCGATTAGGGGGTGGTCAGGCCCGTTTTTATGCTATGCTAGGAAGATCTGATGCCATTGCCTCCAATGCTGTCATTTCAGGTATTATCTCAGTCTGCCACAGAGATGCCTCTGTGTTATTTGATCCCGGTTCCACCTACTCTTATGTGTCATCCTACTTTTCTCACTATTTGGGTACTCCTCGTGAGTTTCTTACTTTACCTGTTCATGTATCTACCCCAGTGGGCGATACTGTTGTCGTAGACCGTGTGTACCGGTCGTGCGTAGTGATTATTGGGGGTCTGGAGACCCGAGTTGTTCTTTTATTACTGAGTATGGTGGATTTCGATGTCATCCTGGGCATGGATTGGCTATCTCCGTGTCGTGCTATTCTAGACTGTCATGATAAGACAGTCACTTTGGCTATGCCAGGTGTGCCACGGATCGAGTGGCGTGGTGTGACTGATTATGTTCCTAGTAGAGTGATCTCTTTCATGAAGGCCCAGCGTATGTTTGGGAAAGGTTGTCTCTCGTATCTTTCATTTGTGAGGGATGTGGGAGCTGAGACTCCTAGTATTGATTCTGTTCCAGTTGTGAGGGACTTCCCAGATATATTTCCTGCAGACCTCCCGAGCATGCTGTCGGACAGGGATATTGATTTTGGTATTGACCTGGTGTCGGGAACCCAGCCTATTTCTATTCCGCCATATCGTATGGCACCAATGGAGTTGAATGAGTTAAAGGAGCAGCTTCAGTAACTCCTAGATAAGGGGTTCATTCGGCCTAGTGTGTCACCTTGGGGTGCGCCGGTTCTGTTTGTGAAAAAAAAAGGATGGCACGATGAGAATGTACATTGATTATAGACAATTGAACAAAGTAACGGTTAAGAACAAGTATCCTTTGCCTCACATTGATGATTTATTCGACCAGCTTCAGGGAGCGAGGGTATTCTCCAAGATTGATCTCCGTTCGGGTTATCACCAGTTGAAGATCAGGGATTCGGATATTCTTAAGACGGCCTTCAGGATAAAATATGGTCATTATGAGTTCCTAGTTATGTCTTTTGGGCTGACCAATGCCCCAGTAGCATTCATGCATCTGATGAACAGCGTGTTCCGGCCTTATCTTGATTCATTTGTTATAGTTTTCATTGATGATATCCTGGTATATTCGCGTAGTCAGGAGGAGCACGCGGAGCATTTGAGGGTTGTGTTGCAGAGGTTGAGGGATGAGAAACTTTATGCAAAGTTCTCTAAGTGTGAGTTTTAGCTCAGTTCAGTGGCATTCTTGGGACACGTGGTGTCCAGTGAGGGTATTCAAGTCGACCCAAAGAAGATAGAGGCGGTTCAGAGTTGGCCCTGACCGTCCTCAGCCACAGAGATTCATAGTTTTCTTGGTTTGGCAGGCTATTATCGCCGGTTTGTTCAGGGATTCTCATCTATCGCATCGCCCTTGACCAATTTGACTCAGAAGGGTGCTTCATTTGTATGGTCGGACGAGTGTGAGAGAGCTTTCAGAAGCTCAAGACACCTTTGACCACAACTCTAGTGTTGGTTTTGCCATCAGCTTCGGGTTCATATACAGTGTATTGTGATGCTTCGAGAGTAGCGATTGGTTGTGTATTGATGCAGCAGGGTAGAGTTATTGCATATGCCTCTCGTCAGCTGAAGCCCCATGAGAAGAACTACCCCGTTCATGATTTGGAGTTGGCTGCCATAGTTCACGCATTAAAGATTTGGAGGCATTACTTATATGGCGTGTCCTGTGAGGTATTCACTAATCATCGCAGTCTTCAGCATTTGTTCAAGCAAAAGGATCTTAATTTGAGACAGCGGAGATGGTTGGAGTTGCTTAAGGATTATGATATCACTATATTGTACCATCCGGGAAAGGCCAATGTGGTGGCCGATGCTTTGAACCGGAAGGCAGTGAGTATGGGGAGTTTGGCATATATTCCAGTTGGGGAGAGACCACTTACGGTTGATGTTCAGGCTTTGGCCAATCGGTTAATGAGGTTAGATATTTCAGAGCCCAGTCGGGTGTTGGCTTGTGTGGTTTCTCGGTCTTCCCTATATGAGCGCATCAGAGAGCGCCAGTATGATGATCCACATTTGCTCGTCCTTAGAGATAGAGTTCAGCATGATGACGCTAGAGATGTGACCATTGGCGATGATGGGGTATTGAGGTGTAGGGCCAAATTTGTGTGCCCAATGTGGACGGGCATCAGGAGTTGATTCTGGAGGAGGCCCATAGCTCGCGGTATTCTATTCATCCAGGAGCCGCGAAGATGTATGAGGATCTTAGACAGCACTACTAGCGGCGGAGAATGAAGAACGACATTGTCGGGTTTGTAACTCGATGTCTCAATTATCAGCAGGTGAAATACGAGCATCAGAGACTGGGTGGCTTGCTTCAGCAGATGGTTATTCCTGACTGGAAGTGGGAGAGGATCACTAGGGATTTTGTAGTTGGGCTCCTTCGGACTTTAAAGAAGTTCGATGCTATTTGGGTGATAGTGGATAGGCTGACCAAGTCCGCGTACTTCATTCCTACCTGTACTACTTATTCTTCAGAGCGGCTGGCAGAGATATATATTCGGGAGATTTTTCGGTTGCATGGTGTCCCAGTGTCCATCATTTCAGATCGGGGCACTCAGTTTACTTCCCAGTTTTGGAAGTCTGTTCACCGAGAGTTGGGTACTCAGGTGCAGTTGAGCACAGCTTTTCACCCTCATACGCACAGGCAGTCCGAGCGCACCATTCAGATATTGGAGGATATGCTACACGCTTGTATTATTGATTTCGGAGGGTCATGGGATCAGTTTCTACCGCTTGCAGAGTTTGCTTATAACAACAGCTACCAGTCGAGTATCCAGATGGCTCCATATGAGGCTTTGCACGGGAGGCGGTGTAGATCTCCAGTGGGTTGGTTTGAGCCCGGTGAGGCTAGGCTATTGGGGACAGATTTGGTTCAGGATGCTTTAGATAAAGTGAAGGTGATTCAGGAGAGACTTTGTGCAGCGCAGTCAAGGCAAAAGAGATATGCTGACAGGAAAGTTCGAGATGTGTCCTACATGGTCGGTGAGAAGGTCCTGTTGAAGGATTCGCCTACGAAGGGTGTTATGAGATTTGGAAAGAAAAGGAAGTTGAGTCCGCGGTTCATTGGGCCTTTTCAGGTACTTCGGAGGATTGGGGAGGTGGCTTATGAGCTTGCTTTGCCACCCAGCTTGTCGAGTGTGCATCCGATTTTCCATGTTTCTATGCTCCAGAAGTATATTGGAGATCCGTCTCATGTTCTGGGTTTCAGCATGGTTCAGTTGGAGGGAGATTTGACTTATGATGTGGAGCCAGCAGCTATTTTGGAGCGACAGGTTCGGAAGTTGAGGTCAAAAGATATAGCTTCAGTGGAGGTGCAATGGAGGGGTTGGCCCGTGGAGGAGGCTATGTGGGAGACCGAGCAGGAGATGCGGAGCAGATATCCTCACCTATTTGAGGCTTCTGGTATGTTTCTTGACTCGTTCGAGGACAAACGTTTATTTAAGTTGGGGAGTATGTGACGACCCGGCCGGTCGTCTTATGAGTTACCGGTCCATTTCCTCCCAATTCTGCTCCTATTTGCTTTGTTCATCTGTGTTTTGAGGTGTCGGGTTGGTCGGATTGAATCCGGATTAGTTTTGGTGAGGTTTGAGACACTTAGTCTCTTTTAAGAAAGCTTAGGTTGGAAAAGTCAACCGAATGTTGACTTATGTGTTAGAGGGCTACGATGTGAGTTCCGATGGTTCGGTTAGCTTTGGGAGGTGATTTGTAACTTGGGAGTGTGATCGGAATGGGCTTTGGAGGTCCGAAGTAGAATTAGGCTTGAATTGGCGAAGTTGATATTTTGGCGATTTCCGGTTGGTAGGTGAGATTTTGATCCGGGGGTCGGAATGGAATTCCGAGAGTTTCAGTAGCTTCGTTGTGTCATTTGGGATGTGTGTGTAAAATTTCAGGTCATTCGGACGTGGTTTGGTTGGGTTTTTGATCAAATTCATATTTCGGAAGATTTTCGGAACTTAGGCTTGAATTCGATATGTTTTGGGTGATTTGATGTTGTTTGAGGTGTTTTGAGGATTTGAAACAAGTTTGAATAAGGTTTTAGGATGTGTTGGTACTTTTGGTTGAGGTCCTGGGGGCCTCGGGGTGATTTCGTGTGGTTAACGGAGAAACTGTATTTGTATTGCAGCTGCTGAAGTTGCTGCTTCTGATATTTTCGCACCTGCGGTTTGGGCACCGCAGGTGCGGCGTCGCACGTGCGTAAGAACTGCAGAAGCGGTCTGGAAGGGGATGTCAGGAAACCGCAGATGCGGTATGGGAACCGCACTTGCGGAGTCACAGATGCGACACAAGAACCGCAGATGCGGTTGAGGCGGGTTTAATGAGTTTCCGCAGAAGCGGATGGATCGACCGCAAAAGCGGTACCGCAGAAGCGGGTATTTTGACCGCAGATGCGGTTAGGCCTGGGCAGAATGTATTAAGTTATTTCATCCGCGATTTTAAGTCTATTTTCATCCATAGTTCATCATTTTGAGAGCTTCTTCGTGGAGATTAAAGAGGGATTCAAGGAGAAACGTTTGGAGGCAAGAATTTCGGACCTAAAACTTGATTCTATTGTGAAATCTACCTAGAAATTTGTGGAAACTTGAATTAAAAATGGTAGAACTAGGGCTTGGAATTTTGAAATTTTGATTTGGGATTTGAGGGGTCATTTGGACTCCAATTTTGGTGTTCTTTATATGCATAGACCCGCGGGGATATAAAGGAATCCGTTGATGTAAAAATTTCTGAGTTTCGAGAAGTGGGCCCGGGGCTCGAGTTTTGCTAATTTCGGGATTTTTGATATTTTTCGATTGTTTTCGCTTGGCTTTGTTCCCTTAGCATATTGTAACGTATTCGCTCTGATTTTGACTAGATTCGACGCGAGTGGAGGCCGATTCGAGAGGCAAAGGCGTCGCGGAATAGTATTTCCACCGGTTTGAGGTAAGTAACCATTGTAAATTTGGAACTGCGGGTACAAACCCCGGTATTTGACTTGATTTGATAAATGCGGTGATGCACATGCTAGGTGACGAGCGTGCGGGCGTGCACCAGTAGGGGATTGTTACTTGGTCCGTCCCGTAGCGACTATTAAGCCGCGTATTTTATTTGGAAATGATATATTATTATGGAATTTGGATCCTTATACTGTATTATGGGCTCTATGCCATGTTTAGAGCCTTGTGCCGATCTGTAGCAACCCTTAGGGGCACTTTTAACTATTTTCCTCACTTTACTTGTTAAAAGCATAGCTTCAGTCATGTTTTTACCTGTTAAATGTTTTAAACTGGCTTTATTATTCCACTCCTACTGTGAGGACTGTTTGGGCTAAGTTGCCTAATTTCTGTTGTGATGCCCGAGAGGCTGTAAGGCTAATGACTGAGAGAGGTTGAGGACCTAATCGTGAGGATTATATTTCTATTATGGATCGGGCTACACGTCGTAGGGATATTTATATGTATATATTATGGATCTGCGTGCAGCCGAGCTACGCGCCGCAGCAATTACTATAATTTCTATTGCTAGGAAATTTGATTAGCCGAGTACTGAGAGTGAGTACTGAATGACGAGAGCTGAGTCATGAGTGACTGAGAGACTGCCCGAAGGGCCCTGTTATGATGTTTCTACTGTTTTCACTCTTCTTATAAATAAGCCTCTGCTGAACATATTGTTAAGTAACTGATTTTAAAGCTATATGTTTGAACTGCTCGTCACTGCTTTCAGTCCATTATTTACTTTAGTTACTTACTGAGTTGGCGCACTCATCTTACTCCCTGCACCTTGTGTGCAGATCCAGGTGCCCGAGAGGCCGAGTTAGAGCTTTCAGCTGTTTCCCAGCATTCAGTGGGGATTTCGAGGTAGCTGCATGGCGTCCGCAACCCTTATTTCTCCCTTCTATCTTATTATTTTCCGCATTTGTAGACTATCTGTGTAGTACTGTTCAGACTTGTATTAGAGGCTCTAGACTCGTGACACCAGATCAGTGTGGGCTGTGTAACTTCTATGCCTTGTTGATTTCCGCATATCTTTCTTGTTGTTTTAAACACTTCTTATGACAATTGTTAATTAAGTTGTGTCAGCAAAATGACTCATTAAATTAAAATGGGTTATGGTTTGATAGTTGGTCTGGCTTGCCTAGTATCGTGATAGGCGCCATCACGACCGTTATTTGGGGTCGTGACACCACGGCACCTCCCCTTGGATGTGGCATGTCAGTACATCCATCACCAGAGCAAACAAAAAAGGGCTGAGTGCTGACCCCTGATGCAACCCCATCATAACCGAAAAATGGTCTGAGTCCCCACCCACCGTCCTCATTCGGGTCTTTACTCCATCATGCATGTCCTTAATCAACCTAACATAGGCAACAAGTACACCTCTAGCCTCTAAACATCTCCACAAAACCTCCCTCGGAACTTTATCGTACACCTTTTCTAAGTCGATGAACACCATATGCAAGTCTTTCTTTTTCTCCCTATACTGCTCCATCAATCTCCTAACAAGGTGGATAGCTTCTGTAGTCGAATCTCGAAAAAGTAAAAGATTTTATATAAACTAAAACTGAGGGAGTAATTAATTCAAAGACTTAATTATTTGTTCTCAATATTAAAAAATAATTTTAGTTTTTTCGCATTGGGGCTTAGTACTTTTCCAATAATATAAAAAATATAATAATTTTTGAACTCTTTTTTTTGTATAATATTTGAAATCTACATTCACTAATTTTAAAAATACTTAATTAAGTATAAACTTTTAATCGTAATAATATAAAGGCGAAATACATAAACCGTCTCTTCAAGTTTTCCCCAACGATCATCCAGACACCTCAATTAGCCCTTTTGTCTTTTAAACACTTCAAGTGGCTATTAACTGTATCAAGTAAACACTTCATAATTACATGGCAAGTTACGTGCAACTTAGTTACAGTTGAGCGCGTGAGGCTTTTTATCAGACTTGTTCTCTCTTATTTTTAGTAAGTTAAATTTTATACCTGGGTCCCACACCACATTATCATTTTTGCCCACACCTTTGAACGATCAAATCAGTATTTTTTCACCCAAATTCCATATGAACCTTCCTCGCCCCAACATCATTATCTCACCACCTTAAACCACCACCCTCCACCATAAATTCACCACCTATATTTCAACCTGGAGGCAAAAACACTATAAAAGAAAAACAGAAGCTCACATCGAGTTCACTAAAGGTCCAGCCGCCGATTTCAGCAGTCAATTTCAGCCATGGACCATCAAGGTTCATCCATGGATGATAAGCTTCAAGACTATTGGATTTGGTGCCACTCTTTTAGCCTTTGGATTTTTAAATTGCTGATTATCCCTAAAAATATAGGAGAAAAGGGAAGAAGTGAGGCAGAACATAAATCAAGTTGGATTTGCCAACCCATTTTCTTTTCCTTGTGGTTGTTGCTCTATTACATATATAAATCGTTAATTATTGAAATATTTTCTGTCCTACAATGGCATTGGCTCTATTAAATTAGGGATGAGAGAGAGATAGGAGGTGAGAGGGAGATGGGGCGGAAGGAAGAAGAAGAAGAAGAAGAAGAAGAAGAAGAAGAAGAAGAAGAAGAAGAAGAAGAAGAAGAAGAACAATAGGTTCGGGCGTGGGGAAAGGTGCAGGGCTGGTGAGCTTAAAATTAAAAAAAAGGTTTTTTTTTTCTTTAATGTATTTCTTTGTTAATTACAAATTACACGTGTCATAATTGGTTCATTTGACACGTCATTGGCAAGTGTAACTCACGCATCTGGTCTGCTGCACTCGGGTGTCTATTTGATACAGTTAATAGCCACTTGAAGTGTTTAAATGATAAAAAGGCCAATTGAGGTGTCTGGATGATCGTTGAGGACAACTTAAAGAGGCGGTTTATGTATTTCGCCTAATATAAATAAGGTTCCCTTTAGAATTCTAAGTACACTAATTTATAAGAAGAATAAAGGTCAGACATTTCATAAATATTTTCGTAAGCAAATGTAAGGAAAAGAAACGTAATACTCCTATTTTTCCAAGACAATATTGTTTTAATGTCCTGAATATTAAGATTTTTTACATAATTCGAATAAGGAAAGATTAATAATTAAGATTTTAGTGATTTAAAGTCCTAAATATTAGAAAATAATTAAATTACGATTTTGTCTAATATAAAGTCTATTGTTAAAGGGTAAAAAAAGCGAATGACATTTCACTAAGGGCCTTCGTGCTTTTAATATAGTACTAATTTTAGTGTACGTGCATTTTTTTTATTTCGTGTGTGTGTGTGTTTGTATATATATATATATATATATATAACCTTAAAATAAAATAAAATATTTGTTTAAATGATGAATATAAATTTTCTTACACTAACATAGTAATCGTATTCAATATCTTCTATATATGCATATATGAGGAATTTAGTTAAATTAGTTGTACATTATTTTGTAATTATACATATCGTATACTCCCTTCATTTCAATTTCGGTGACACATTTCGCTTATCGGAAATCAAATTGTGTGACATTTGACCAACATTTTAAAATATTCTTTTTTATCATATTGACATGAGAAAAATTATAACTTATAGTATTCTCATATAGATTTTGAATAGCTAAATTTTAAAATATTAAGTCTAACTAATCTAATTTATTTTAAATTCTTAAATCTAGTATGGAATTATTTATTTGTAGGAATAAATATAAAATAGCACTCTTTCATATTGATATACGCTTGTTCTGTGGTAAAAAATCAATAGAGCAAATCTTTTTTTTCTCTCTAAATTCCTTTTAATATTGATAATCAATATGGAAACATGTAAATTTATAGTATTTCATGTGAAATTGCAGCTCTTACTTTAGACCTCCCAACGCCTCACATGGCTCACACTTCAAACAAGGAACGGATCTTCTAAGGTAAAATTTATAAAGTTTTATATGTTGCAAGAAAAATATTTTTACAAGGAAAGATTTGATAATTAAGGTTTGTAGTTGATTTTAAAGTCTTAAATATTTGAAAAATAATTAAATGACTATTTTATCTAGTGTGAACTCTATTTTAAAAGGGTAAAAAAGGCGAACGACATTTTACTAAGGGCCTTCGTGCTTTTATTTTAGTACTAGTATCTATGAACGTGCGTTGCACGTTAATAATGGCATGTGATGGTTTAGACATGTAAATCATTTAAATATCGAAAAATATTATTATATTAGCACAATACCTGAATTCAAAATGAAAGGACATCATCAGAACTTATATAAATGATCAATTTAGTCATATTAGTTAGATAATTATGTATTATAGTTTAAAAGTATTTAATGTGATGGTATCTTACCGAATATTTCTTTATAGACGATGTATTTTAGTGTTTCTAATGTTTTGGTTGCTCTGCCATAACCAGAACTCTTGTTGTCGATATTGATATCCCTCTTGAAAGTGCAACATATAGTTGTTCGTGCAAAAAATTATATTGGGGTAAATATAGTCCAATATTTAGGGTTTTTGTCTTTGTGCATTAGTTATTACTGAAAAATTATTTACACACAACTTTAAAGTATATTCTTTAGTTTAGGAAGACGAAAATTAAATTCGGGGATAAAAATATACTTAGAGCACATTGACCAGTATCATAATTTTTGCATGTATGTCGTTATTGTCAAAACATCTATATACCATCCGTGCTATTACATAAGCTATTCGGTGGATCTAAGTTTTTCAGTAGCATGACGGGCATATTTTTCTTCAATTATGCAGTGGAAGATCAATTTTAACTTAGTCTATTATATATACGGTGACACTAACATAAATAAAAAAAAATAAATGTGACAACAAACTTGTATGGTAGAAGGCCATTTGGTATTAAAGTATTTAAGTATTCTTCTTGGTAGTAATTGTTGGTATCATTTTCTGCTGAGTCAAAAACTGAAAAATACTTTATTTTTTTACCATAAACTTCGCAATCAACCTTTTATTTAGTTGACCAACATATTCATTTTTGCTAGCTAAAATGGCTTTTTAATTTTCTATCATGCAATTTGCACAAATTGCATTTTAATCTAATGATGAAAATATTTCCTTTATTAAATACACTACTATTGCCATTAGGGTTGATAAATTAGTGTTCTAGAAGAACCAATTCATCTTTTATTGGATGCTCTTCTTCGTCTCCGACACGGAGCAAGAAGTCACTGAATACTGAACTTGTTTTACTTTATATTTATTGAATCATTTTCATTTGATGCCATAAGTATAATTTTGACAAGGTAGTACAATCTCTCTTCTTTCGTCAATTTGGGAACTACTGATAGTACTTGACAGAAATCACCTTCCAATCATTAGTTTTTCACCAAACTGTTCATTGATATTTAATATATCTCTAGAACTCCGGGAATTATTTCGATCATCTAATACTTAACCATAAGCTCTCCATCCCATATTATCAATTATGCTTTCCTTTTAAACTTAGCACCATTGCTCTGCTTTGTTATATTGTGATGGTTATTTCAGTTGTTTGAAGAGGTATATCAAGTCTAAAGTGAGTGACCTCATAATAAAATCCTTGTTGGTATACCACTTTTTATTATTGCTAACATTATCATGCCTCTTGATTTGATATTTGCAACTAATGCACAACATAGAAAAATTATTTCGATTCCGCCGGAGGCATCTATAAAAGATAATCCTGCCATACCATAGTCGATTATTTATAATATAGTCTTGAAAACTTGTTCTTGTTCAAGATTTAGCTTTGATTGTGCTTCCTTAAACACTTGTATGACCGTTTGATTCTTAATACTATACTAACCTTTTTCACTTTGTGATCTAATTTTTTTAATCTCTAACGCTCTTTTTATGGAATAAATTTATGTACCCTAAAAAAAGTTTTAACTTGAAAAATAATTTTACTCATATGATAAATTTAAAATAATTGAATTGAATTCTCTTGCTAAATAATTAATTGAAAGATTTAATGGCCTTAACATAAAAAATAATTTATTTTATATTGATTAGATTCTTAATATTAGTTCATCTCTTCTTTTGAATATTTAATCTTAATTATAATTTTATTCACCATAAATTTTGTTTTCAAAGAGTAAAAAGATCGATCTGACATTCCACTTTTAGATCTTTATATTTACATAATCATTAGTGCTATTGACTCTTACGAAACATTTTTCTTTCTTTTTCTTAAATATTTTTCAGTTGTTGTTTAATAAATTGTATAATTTTCAATATTACACGAAAAAATGACAAGAGAAAACATTATTTGAGTAGGAAAATAGTTCAAATATAATATAAAAATATATTGTGGGGATATTTTTCCCCCCTCAATTTTATCGTTTTATGCAATCAATTTAACATTAATTTTATCTTTTGTTGGTATTGGACATTATGGAGTGGGAATGTGTTGCCAATACAGAGGATTTTTATTAAAATAATTTTATTAAACCTTCCTACATATTTTTAATAAGAATGCAATAGACAAAATTTTACTAATTTTAAAATCTTAAATATTAAAAAAATTAACATAGAAGGTATTGTAGTCCAAAAAATAGGTTATTATAGTTATGTCCTTTCCCTATGAGTTCTTCCGTTTAATATTTTATGGCTATTTTGGTCTATCAATACTATATTCGTGCTTTATATATATATATATAAATATATATATTATATATATATATTATATATATATATGTATATATATATATATATATATAGACTCTCTCTTTTTCTATATGGATTTGTACAATATAATACATTATCAAATCTATATTAGTAATAGGACATTATAATGAGATTTTCAAATTAAATTAGTAATAAAGAACTTCAAAATACCTGAATATATATATATTCTTTGTGTGTGTGTGTGTCGATCAAATTAGAGCACTTTTCTTTGACGTGTTTTTCGTTTTCATGTTTGAAATGCTTAGGAAACAAACTAATGCATATACATCAATTTAATTTTTCGCTTGCTGGTAGTTTTTATATTCTAGCTATATTTGTGAAGTCCAAAATTATAGAGTATTATTTTTTTTGAAATATTTGTCGTGAAACTGCTAACATTTTTTAATTCTGCCAATTTAATGCTCATAGGCTAGTTGAGATCGTGGGATTCATCATGCATAAAGGATTCCTAACGTGTGTATAGTATTATGTCCTAAAACTAATAGGATTACAAGGCCAATCTCTAGAATTCCGATTATATCCTTTTACTATAAGTTATTATGCTTAATATTATAAGGTTATTTTTGTAAACCGACATTATATTCATGCTTTTATAATATATATATATATATATATATATATATATATATGCAAAAAATGATCAATACTTTCTTGTTCTACCCTATAGAGAGGGCAACTTTGATCAACCACCATCCCCACTGAGCTAATCTGTAACGACTCGACCGGTCGTTTTGAGCTCTGGCACATTGTTCACCGGTTTGAGTCTTGAGTAGCTTCACTTCAGGTATTATGACTTGTGCGTGTGGTCGAAATTAAATTTCGGGAAGTTCGGAGTTGATTTGGCAAGAAAATTCTAAATTCAGAAGCTTTAAGTTGAAAGAGTTTACCAATATTTGACTTTTGACCAGATGACCTCGAAATCGGGATTTGAAGGTTCCAATAGGTTCGTATGATGATTTCGGACTTGGGCATATGTTCGGATTGAGTATCGGGTCGCACGAGAGCATTTTGGCGCCTATTATGGAAAGTTGGCATTTTGGATGAATTTCATAAGTTTGGGTTGAAGTGAATTTTGATGTCATCGATGTCCGTTTGGGTTTCCGAGCCTGGGAATAGCTCCATATGGAGATTTTGATCTTAGGAGCGCGTACGGACGTTGATTTGGAAGTTCGTAGGTCGTTTCGGCGTTAATTGGCGAAGTTGGGAAGTTGGAAGATTTTGGAAAGTTTGACCGGGAGTGGGCTTTTTGATATCGGGGTCGGATCTCGATTCTAGAAGTTGGAATAGGTCCGTAATATCATTTAGGACTTGTGCGCAAAATTTGAAGTCATTCCGGATTGATTTGGCATATTCCGACACAAGATATAGAATTAGAAATTTGGAAATTTATAAGTTTGATTCGAGGCGCGATTCATGATTTTGATGTTGTTTGACGTGGTTTGTTGCTTCGACTAAGTTCGTATTGTATTTTGGGGCGTGTTGGTATGATTGGTTAAGGTCCCGAGGGCCTCGGGTGGATTCCGGATAGTTAACGAATCGATTTTTGGACTTAGGGAAAAGCTGGAATTTCTGGTTGCTGGTGCGGTCGCTTCCCCGGATGTTTGGTCGCAGAAGCGAGGTGAGGCTCGCAAAAGCGGTCCTGGGCAAGCTGGGTAGTGGCCGTAGGTGCGAGACTTTTTCGTAGATACGGCTTCCTGGAGCGTAGAAACGGAGTGGAGCGCATGAGCGAGGGGGATTTGCACACCTACGATGTCGCAGGAGCGGGACCTTGTCCGCAGGTGAGAAGGGGCGACCTCCAGTGCTTTCTGCAAAAGCGAACTTGCTGCCGCAGAAGCGACACCGCAGAAGCGGCCTTTGGCTTCGCTGATGCGAAGGTCGCTGGGTAGTGTTGTCTTAAGAACGAGATTTGGCCCATTTTCTCTCATTTTCACTTGGTTGGGGCGATTTTGGAGAGCTTCAAGGGAAGATTTTCATCAAGCAAAACAACGTAAGTGATTCCCACTTATTACAAGTTAAATACATGGTTTGTACACGGATTTTTACATGGAAATTAGTAGAAATTGTGATATTTTGAAGAAAACCTAGAAATTGGTATTTTTGAAATTTGACCACGAAATTTGGCATGGAATTGGGAATAAGTTATATATTTGAGTTTGTAATGTTATGGGTAATGTTTATCTTCGAAAATTTTCGGAATCCGGGCACGTGGGCCCAAGGGTTGTCTTTGTTGGCTTTTCGAGCGGAGTTGAGAATCATTATAAATTGTTAAATTGTAAGCATTGGAGTATATTTTGATTGATTTCTACGTTGTTTGACTAGTCTCAGAACGTTTGGCTTGGAGTTGAGGTATTAAAGAGGCGTTGGAGTTGGTTATGGAACTTCAGGGCGAGTAGCTCTCTTGTCTAACCCTGTGAGGGGGAAACCACCCCCTATGTGATAATTATTGTTATGCGCAACTAGTTGTGGGTACTATGTACGTACGAGGTGACGAGAGTCCGTACATAGCTAAAGCATGTCTATGTCCGGATAGACTTAGGACCTTATCCTGCAATAATTGAATTATTTGAACTTGTTCTACTGGCTTAATTAATTAAAGCTATAACTGAAATTGATTTAGAAATAAAAGTATCAAGCTAAGCTTTATCACCTTGAGTTGTTGCTAAGATATTCGATAAATGTAAAGGGTTGTACTTATTATTGTGCTCATGTACTGTATTGTAAACACGTATCTTGTGATTCGGAAACTTCCTTCCTTTCTTGTGGAGCAGGCCGAATGCCTCGGCAGTATATAGATGCATCTATGGTTTGTGCCGCTTGGCCCTCGGCAATGTACACATTATTCCGGATCGGGCCGAACTACCTCTGCAAAATTGTGCGCTATGTCTCTAGTAGTTTGAATATTCACAAGACAAACCTTCCACTGATGCCCGACATTTTATGGTATTTCTTATTCACTTGGTACTAACACTTGGCATTTTTTTGAGATATTAAGGTAGAATACAAAATTAAGAAATTTATGCTTTAAAAGGGATAATTGGAACATTATGATATTGCAGATTTGCTCCACTATTGTTGTGCACTTCATATATGTTATTAATTATTATATTATTATTATTAGACCTCTAGTAAGTATCGATGTGAACCCCTCGTCACTACTCCTCCGTGGTTAGGCTAGATATTTACTAGTTACGCGTTGATTTATGTACTCATGTTGCATTTCTGCACTAAATGAACAGGATTTGACAGGTCATTTGGTGGTCATCTTGGCGCGTAGGCGCACCGGTTGAGAAGACTTTATGTGAGCTGCAGTCCAGGCTACGCGCCGCAGTCCATCGAGTCTCCATTGCATTATTTATTCTTATTCTGTCTTATTACATTCGGGGCAGATGTTGTATATTCATTGTACTCCTTAGAAAAAATGCTCATGCACTTGTGACACCGGGTTTTGGGAGTTTCTACTGGTTGTTGTTATCGTAGATCACGTAATTATCATCACATACCCTGTAAATTCTATTTTATACTGTTTAATTATTAGAAATTAGTAATTTCAAAGTAATAAAATGGGTAGTCTAATCGATAAATCAACGTTGGCTTGCTTGACGGCGGTGTTGGGCGCCATCACGACTTATAGTGGATTTTGGATCGTGACAGCTTGGTATCAGAGCGTTAGGTTCACTTGGGTCTCACGAGTCATGAGCAAGTCTAGTAGAGTCTTGCAGATTGGTACAGAGACGTCTGTACTTATCTTTGAGAGGCTACAGGGCTGTTTGGGTCACTTCCCTTCTTGATTCCTTATCGTGCGATTTGATTCCTTTGAGGCTTATGCCTTTATTTCATTCCTACACATTCTTATACGATGTTGAGCGTTCGTGTCAATTGGGCATCGAGAAGCTGTTGTGGTACTACAGACGTGCAGGATGTTTCTCCTTGCGCATTCGAGCATTTTATTATCGTTTTCTACGGAAGGATGTTTTGTCATTTTAGCTCAGTAGCTGTATTTCTAATGGTTTTGAGGATATACACATGTTGCTATGATGTTCATGAGTTGTTATCGCACAGTATTGATGTAATGGGGGGTGCTCGCTTATGTGTGGACGTAGTGAATGACTTGAAAGGAGGATTTCTCAGTGCGTGATTTAGAGGTTCAACATTTAATTCCAGCAGAGGAAAGGCAATCGGGCTATAGCTGTTCAGGCTTGAGTTGATGGTGTACCGAGACTTGATATTTCGAGTGTGGTGGAATTTTCATTGGTGATGTGGTGTTATCGTCCTTGTTTGAGCGCATTAATATTCGCCGCTGTTATGGACTTCTTTGATTTGCCTTCGGGGTAGGGTGTTGTGAAATGGTGCTTGAGAAGCGGTTGTTACAGGTGGCAGTGTATGGCGGTTTCAGAATTGAATCGGTGTTCCTAATGCCGATGGCACGAGAGAGATGATCTTCAATGAGGTTTAGAGTTGGTAGAGATTTATTAGTTCAAGTGCTATAGAGATGGATTTTGATTTAAGGCAACAATTGAGCAGCGAAGGATGAGGAAAGACATATAGGAGGTGTCTTGCGGTGGTTGAATTTCTAAAACGTCAAGTATGATAAACAAAGGCCGAGAGGTTGCTTAAAGGAGATGGTTTAACCGAAGTGGGAGTGGCTTGAGAAAAGTTTAGAGTGATTTGGGGATCATGGTGGACAGTGACTAGGTCTACGGACTTAATTTGGAATGTTGGCTACTATACTGAGGAAGATTGGATACGACAGAAAAGAGTTTGCTTGAAATGAAGAGGGGTGTGAAAAACTTGATTATCATTGGGATGCAACATGACTTCGAGTTGGAATGTATTGTCGCACTTTTAGTTGATGTTCAATAGGGAGTGAACGGACTTGTACAACTGATGAATGAGCAGGTCTCAGGAGGGTTTACTGATTTCATAGTAATTGTACCTAGTGCAGTGTCGTTGGAAGATGTCGGCATAGAATTTCCACATGTGGGTTATCTCCTGTGAGCAGGTTAGCGGTTGCGTGATGTTGATGAAGCTTCTACGAAGAATTTTACTTGCTATCCGGTAAGAGGCCGAATATGTGATTTTGGCTAATGATTCAGGATGTTCATGAAATGTTTAATAGAAAGATTTCGAGAAATTTAGCGGGTCAGTTGTGTGAGAATGTGGTAATTGGGAAGGAGGAATCTTGGTAGGTTCTAGGGTTATGTAATTGTAGCTTCAAGCTAAGTGGGGGAGCCCCACCATCTACGATTGGATCGCATGGTTGTCTGCTTGTGCAGTTTCTAGTTATCGATGCATTGATGAGTTATTATGACTAAGGAAAGAAAACATCAGTGGTAATTCGAGCAAAGAATTTGAGGAATGTTTGTTATATTTGGCCTTATCGATTCATGTTCAGGTTTTGGGAAGACTCAGAGTTTATGCTTCTTCTAGGGGTTATGTACAAGGAAAGAATTCTGTCGGGTACTTCTTTGATAGGGTGTTCACGTACTAGAAGCGCACTAGAGTTTGGCTTATATTCGGGGCCAAGTCAGAGTGGGTAGCTCTCAACAGTAGTCCTAGTAAGTTCAAGAATTTGAGTGCAGTGCCTAAGGACTTGGAAGTTTCTATGTTATCATTAGGTATGCAATGTAGTAGTGGAGGAAAGGAAGAAATAGCTTCGGATTCGCGGAAGGTCTTGCAGAATGGGTGCACCGGTTGGAGATGCTATTGTGTGCGTAAGGAGAATATGAGATGATTCATGAGTAATGAGACAATGTGGTCTCGTGATGAGGGTCACTCGGGACGAGTGCAGATTTGATTCGTTACGTTTATGAATGGAGCTATCATTATTTCTAAGGCAAGTCGAGAATAAATAGGTAGGAGTTGGGTCGGTTAGTAGTGGTTGAATCAGCATGATTGTGGCAGTAATCAGTTCCTTCAGCGTAAAGTTATACATGTGGTCTGTGGTTGTACACGTAGGCTTGAGCGCCGCCACAACTTGATTGATTTGGGAGGTATTTGATTCAAATGGCCTTGTGGTGTAAATGGATTTCGGAAGAGCCGCGGCAGTTTAGATCGCGACTTGAGGTTTGTATGTTTCCGCGGTTTGGGAATTCAGTTGCGTGTTGCATTGGTTCTTCTGAAATGAGCTAAGTGAAAGGTTTCTAGACAATGAAGTGATTTATTCACTAGTAGTTCTAGGGTTATGGTGAATACGTGTATTATCGCGTAGCAACATGATAGGTGCAGTGAGCGGCATAGGGACTGGAAGTTGAAGGTCAAGGTTGATAGAATGCCACGAGCTCAGATGAGCAGGGGTGAATTCAGAGGTTCAGAGTAAGCTGGCATTTTCTTTAGTGTCATCTGAGAATGGTGTTCTGTGGAAGAGGCTTTGTGCATTGACTTGCGGATTTTTGATTTGCTTTATAGAATTAGAACGGTTGGTAGTATGGATGTGCGGACTTTGCTACCTGCACGGAAGGTCGTGGGAGCATGCCCCACGGGGAGATTTTTTTAAGTGTGACATGTTAGTCACTTGATTATTAAAGATTGGAACCAAGTACGGAGGTTATGGTAATATCGCAAATTCGAGAGTTTATGCCTAAGAGGCATTCTATTCCTTGGGATATGGACCGTATGAGTTTGTTCCGGATTTGACGGTTTTTCTTATGTGTCATGGAAAAGGGTTATTGTGGATCCTTGAGAAATTATTAGCCCAGCACGGTAAGATCAGATCCGGCTTGAGTTCTGTTGATGGGTCTAAATGTGGAAGTGCGCTCTACACCAGGTCGGGTGTGTTCATTCAGTATAGCATTTCTTATGGAGGAGTCTTCGGGCATTGGATGTTATTTTCGTCGTCAGCTATTTCATGTAATACTCTATTGTGCCATGTAGGTTGTGAGACGGCTTGATTATTCGCAGATTTGTTGAGGCCTCGCGTAGTTGTGGTGTTATGTGAGCAGGATGATTCTCGAGATGCAGATCATATATTGCACCTTAGTTGTGATTGAGTTTCGTAGCGTATGGCGCTACCCGTCTCCCTAGGATTTGTATTATTCACTTGGCGTGTTTGTGGTTGATATTCGGACATTTCGTAGGTATAGGCATTACGGCTTGATGTGCGATTTCGTTTTGATTGTTATGTGCGTATTGAGTGGCACGTCGCCACAGGTATATTGTTTGGATCAGGTGGCATGCCGCCACGGGTATATTGTTTGGATCGGGTTGCATGCCACTACGGGTATGTTTTGTGGATCGGGTCGCACGCCGCAACAGTGTCATATTGGATTGGGTTGCACGCCGCAACAGTGTCACATCGGATCGGGTTGCACGCCGCAATAGTGAGATGTTGAGCATAGTTCCTTACACTCATTTTGTATGCCTTGTTTTCATCCCTAAGGTAGGTTCGTACCACCTATTCGGCCATGTTATTCATTGCGCTGGCTGGGTAATTCCCCATCAGAGTTCGTTCTTCCTTATGAGTTATATTAGAGTTTGTAGGTTGTTGGCACATTGTTGGTGTTATATGAGATTTTGGCAGTGTTTGAGATTGCTATCGCCGGAACAACTTGTATTGGGCGAGATGAGGTTATTGGACATGGGATCAGTGCGATCGGAGTTATTAAGGGTATATTAAAGAGAAAATATCATTATTCAGTTCAGAATGAGGTAATGGTCCTTGTCAGGAGGAGAGACTCCATGTTTTGTCGATTCGGCAGGTGGTTATGAATTTCTACACATCTCTTTCGTCATGGCAGTATTGCAAGAGTTGGAACAGGACTTACATGCGTCATGAGGCATGTTATGGGCATGGAATTCGTGGAATTGCGGCTATTGTTGTCAGAGGATGTTATTATAGTCATGTGAGTTATGCGGTGCAGGGTGTGAATTCAGCAAAGGTATCAAATCATGTTTTGGTACATTGTGTAGTGATTCATACGGCGTTTGTATGCTAGAATCAGGTCTTGTAAAGAAATTCTAGGTGTTAGAATTATGTCCTAAGGCTTATTGGCTAAATAAAGGGGAGAATCTTCAGTCTGGCTCGAGCTAATGTGCTCAACTAGGTTGTGGTAGCACGGGTAGATGCACGAGATGATAAATAGTGATTTTGGACAACTCCGGAGCAGTCCTTAGCACATTCGAGGACGAACATATGTATAACTGGGGGAGAATGTAACGACCCGACCGGTCATTTTGAGCCCTGGCGCGTCGTTCATCGGTTTGAGGCCTTGAGTAACTTCACTTCAAGTATTATGACTTGTGCATGTGTCGAAATTGAATTTCGGGAAGCTCGGAGTTGATTTGGAAAGGAAATTCTAAATTTAGAAGCTTTAAGTTGAAAGTGTTGACAAAGGTTTGACTTTTGAGCAGACGACCTCGGAATCAGGATTTGAAGGTTCCAACAGGTTCCTATGATGATTCTGGACTTGGGCGTACGTTCGGATTGAGTATAGGGTTGCCCGAGAGCATTTTGGTGCCTATTATTAAAAGTAGGCATTTTGGATGAATTTCATAAGTTTGGGTTGAAGTGGATTTTGATGTTATCAATATTTGTTTGGAATTCCGAGCCTGGGAATAGTTCCGTATGGAGATTTTGGTCTTAGGAGCGAGTTCGGACGTTGATTTGGAAGTCTGTTGGTTGTTTCGACGTTAATTGGCAAGGTTGGGAAGCTGGAAGATTTTGGAAAGTTTGACTGGGACTGGAATTTTTGGTATCGGGGTCGGATCTCAATTCCGGAAGTTGGAATAGGTCTTTAATGTCACTTAGGACTTATGTGCAAAATTTGAAGTCATTCCAGATTGATTTGGTATGTTTCGACACAAGATATAGAATTTGGAAATTTATAAGTTTGATTCGAGGCGCGATTCATGATTTTGATATTGCTTGACATGGTTTGAGGCTTCGACTAAGTTCGTATTGTATTTTGGGATGTGTTGGTATAATTGGTTAAGGTCCCGAGGGCCTCGGGTGGATTCCGGATGGTTAACGAATCGATTTTTGGACTTAGGGAAAACTGGAATTTTTGGTTGCTGGTGCGATCACTTCTGTGGAAGTTTAGTCGCAGAAGCGATCTCGCAGAAGTGAGGTGAGGCTCGTAGAAGCAGTCCTGGGTGAGCTGGGCAATAGCCGCAGGTGCGAGACTTTTTCCGCATCTACAATGGCGCAAATGCGGCTTCCTGGAGCGCAGAAGCAAAGTGGAGCGCAGGAGCGAGGGGGATTTGCGCACCTGCAATGTCGCAGGAGCGGGACCTTAACCAAAAGCGCGAAGGGTAGACCTCTACTGTTTTCCGCATAAGAGGACTTTCTGCCGCAGAAGCAGCCTTTCGCTTCGCAGATGCGAAGGTCGCTGGGCAGTGTTGTTTTAAGAACGAGATTTGGCCCATTTTCTCTCATTTTCACTTGGTTGGGGCGATTTTGGAGAGCTTCAATTGGAGATTTTCATCAAGCAAAATAAGGTAAGTTATTCCCACCTATTACAAGTTAAATACATGGTTTATATACGGATTTTTACATTGAAATTAGTAGAAATTGTGAGATTTTGAAGAAAACCTAGAAAGTGGTACTTTTGGAATTTGACCATGAAATTTGACATGGAATTGGGAATAAGTTATATATTTGAGTTCGTAATGTTATGGATAATGTTTATCTTCGAAAATATTCGGAATCCGGGCCCATGGGTCCGAGGATTGTCTTTGTTGGCCTTTCGAGCGGAGGTTGGAATCATTATAAACTGTTAAATTGTAAGCATTGGAGTATATTTTGATTAATTTGCACATTGTTTGGCTAGTTTCGGAACGTTTGGCTTGGAGTTGAGGTGTTAGAGAGGCGTTGGAGCCATTTATGTAGCTTCGGGGCGAGGTATGTCTCTTGTCTAACCCTGTGAGGGGGAACCACCCCTAGGTGATAATTATTGTTATGTGCAACTAGTTGTGGGTTCTTCGTACGTACGAGGTAACGAGAGTCCGTACGTAGCTAAATCATGTCTATGTCCGGGTAGACTTAGAACCTTATCCTGTAATAATTAAATTATTAAACTTATTCTGTTGGCTTAATTAATTAAAGTTATAACTGAAATTGATTTAGAAATAAAAGTATCAGGCCAAGATTTATCACCTTGAGTTGTTGCTAAGATATTCGATAAATGTAAAGGGTGTACTTATTATTGTGCTCATGTACTATATTGTAAACACGTATCTTGTGATTCAGAAACTTCATTCCTTTCTTGTGGAGAGGGCCGAACGCCTTGGCAGTATATATATGCATCTATGATTCGTGCCACTCGACCCTCGGCAGTGTACACATCATCCGGATCGGGCCGAACGACCTCGGCAGAATTGTGCGTTATGTCGCTAGTATTTCGAATATTCACAAGACAAACCTTCCACTGATGACCGGCATTTTATGGTATTTCTTATTCACTTGGTACTAACACTAGACATTTTTGTTGAGAAATAAAGTAGAATACAAGATCGAGAAATTTATACTTTGAAAGGTAGTTGGAATATTATGATATTGCATATTTACTCCACTATTGTTGTGCACTTCATATATGTTATGAATTATTATATTATTTTTATTGGACCTCTAGTAAGTGCCGATGTCGACCCCTCGTTACTAATCCTCCGGGGTTAGGCTAGATACTTACTGGGTACGCGTTGATTTACGTACTCATGCTGCACTTTTGTACTAAATGTCTAGTATCTGACAGGTCATTTGGTGATCATCTTGGCGCATAAGCGCACTGGTTGAGGAGACTTTATGTGAGCTGCACTCCAGGCTACACACCGCAGTCCACCGAGTCTCCATTGTATCATTTATTTTTATTCTGTCTTATTATATTCGGGACATATGTTGTATATTCATTGCACTCCTTAGAAAAAATGCTCATGCACTTGTGACACTGGATTTTGGGAGTTTCTACTGGTTGTTGTTATCGTAGATCACGTAATTTTCATCACCTACCCTATAAATTCTATTTTATACTGTTTAATTATCGAAAATTAGTAATTTCAAAGTAATAAAATGGGTAGACTAATCGGTAAATCAATGTTGGCTTGCCTGACTACGGTGTGGGGCGCCATCACGATCTATAGTGGATTTTGGGCCGTGACATAATCTGTCTCTTGTGTATAATCTGCCATGTGCCACCAAATTCACAATGAATAGCCATTTAGAAGATATATATTTTATTACTCTTGAAAATATTTTTTTATTTTAAATTTTATCCTATTGTTATCAATAATTTTATCTGAATTTTAATGAATAAATTCTCTAATAAATGTTCATGGTTCAGTTTGGATCGGTTTTCCATAAAAAGAAACCAAGCCAAGTAAGACGCTTCTTAAAATATTGAAACCAAACCAAACCAATTAAGTCAGTTTTTACCAATTTGTTTTTTGTCGATTTTTGTCGGGTTTTCGGTTATTTATCAGGTTTTTCTTAAATATGGGATATACACTACCAAACACATATTCCGGCGACTCCATTTTCAATGTAACACTATCAAACCAATTGCTATTTGAGAAATCTATCATTTACCAAGATATATTGATGATAATTGAATCAAATAGTGATGAATAATTTAAGTACTCAATTAAAAATTGATTATTTTTACCATGAAATTGTAACGACCCGGCCGGTCGTTTTGAGAGTAATAGCCCCGATCCCCTATTAACTGCTTTCTCCGTATCTATTTCAGCTTATGTGACTTGCCGGGAGGTTTTGTTTTGGTTTTTGGAGTGTTTTGGGACACTTAGTCCCTAAACGGAAGCTTAAGTCTTAGGATTTTGACCGTAGTCGGAACTGTGTGAAGATGACTCCGGAATGGAGTTTCGTCGGTCCCATTAGCTCCATTGGGTAATTTTGGACTTCTGGGCGTGTCCGAATTGTGTTTTGGAGGTTTTAGCTTATTTAGGCTTGAAATGGCGAAAGTCGAATTGTTGGAGATTTTGACCGGTAGTGGACTTTTTGATATCGGGGTCAGATTCTGATTCTGGAAGTTGGAGTAGGTCCGTAATGTTGAATATGACTTGTGTGCAAAATTTGGGGTCAATCGGACGTGGTTTGATAGGTTTCGGCATCGGTTGTGGAAATTTGAAGTTTTAAGTTCATTAAGTTTGAATTGGAGGATGATTCGTGATTTTAGCATTGTTTGATGTGATTTGAGGGCTCGACTAAGTTCGTATGGTGTTTTAGGACTTGTTGGTATGTTTGGTTCAGGTCCCGGGGGCCCCGGGTGTGTTTCGGATGCTCAATGAATCATTTTTGTACTTTGGAAGATAACATATTTTCTGGTATTTTTGTTGCAGACGTTTCTTCATCGCGTTCGCGGGAGAGGTCTCACGTTCGCATAGGCTATCTAGGTGGCCAGCTGAAGTTGTTTTTCGCGGCCGTGAAGATGAGTCCGCGTTAGCGAAGGGGTTGTTAGGCAGTGCAACGCGTACGCGAGAAGGACATCGCGTTCGCGTAGAGAAAGTTGAGCGGCTGGGACCCCAGGCCTTTTTGCCTACGCGTTCACGATGTTGGTCCCGCGTTCACGTAGGGTTGAGCTGAGTAGTCTTCACGTTCGCGATAGTGTATCATGTACGCGATGAAGGGATTCTAGGCTAGAGTAAGTTTGTGCTTCGCGAACGCGAGGGTCCTTCCCCGTTCACGAAGAAGGAATTATCTGGGTGGAAATATAAAGTTTCAAAAATGAGGGTTTGGCCATTTTTATCAAAACTTGAGTTTGGGAGCTCAGATTTGGATGAGATTTTGAGGGATTTTCAGAGATATCAATTGGGTAATGATTCTACACTTTATTTTGGTTATATCCCACTAATCTATCATTAATTTCATCATTTAATTTCGGATTTGGGGTGAAAATTTGGAAAAAATGGGAAGAAGTTCTTCAACTAAGATTTTGGGTTTTGATTGGGATTTTGATATCGGATTTGGATAATTTTGGTACGAGTGAACTCGTGTTTGTAACTTTTACCCGATTCCGAGACGTGAGCAAGGGAAGACTTTTTAGGGCGATTTTCTAATTTCTTGCTTTAGCTTTGATTTCATTAACTAGATTACTTTCTTATAGTTATATTTATGATATGTAATTGATTTTGGCTAGATTTGGTCCATTCGGAGTTTGATATTTGCGGAAAAGGCATTGTTACCGATTGATAGAGCTTGGTTCGAGGTAAGTGGCTTGCCTAACCTTGTGTGGGGGAAATTCCTCTTATGATTTGGTGTTGTTATGTTATGTGAGCGCCGTGTACGCGAGGTGACGTGTAACGACCCAAAATCCACTAAGGGTCGTTATGGCGCCGGACACCACTATCAGGCAAGCCAATACCATATAACTAGTAAGTTTTCATTTTAATATTTTCAAAATCATTTCTTCTAAACATTTAAAGAAGGAATAATAAACTTCATTGAATAATAATGATGTCTTTACAAAATTTATTTACTGAATAATCCCGAAATCATCCCAGAACTCGGTGCCACAAGTACATGAGCAATCACTAGGAAATCAAATAAAGTACGATAACTGTCCGGAATACAAATTTGGACAGAAAGTAAATTCTATATAGTGAAAAAGACTATGCTGGCTGCGGGTCGCCTCGAGAGATGCAACTCACCTAAGTCTTCGTATCATCCTTGCTGCTACGCCCATTAGGCCGCTAGAGGTACATGTGCCTGTGCAACAAAAATGCACAGCAAGTGTAGCATGAGTACAAAAACAACGTGTACTCAGTAAGTATCCCATCTAATCTCGAAGAAGTAGAGACGAGAGGTCGACTTCGACACTTACTAGTGGTCCAATAATAATATACCAATATTATAGTAAATCGAGGATTTTCATAAAAATGGTTGTAACTCAATAATATGAGATAAGTAAACAAATCTTTCGTCTTCAGGAAATTTCCAAATTCATTTTCATCATTTATACATTTATCTCAGGCCAGGGAGAACAAGTAACAACATCTATGAATCTCAAGGCAAGCAATACAAGCATGCGCAAATCATGCCGAGGTCGTACGGCCCGATCCAACATATATTTAAACTGTGCACTGCCAGAGGATCGAATGGCGCGAACCATAGATGCATCTATTTAATCTACCGAGGCGTTCGGCCCGTTCCACAATAGATAAACACATTCAAATAGTCAAATCAAGAATTCATCAAGGAGCAATTATTCAGGAAAAGGTAAGTTCCTCTTTTAAAAGTCAAGAAATGATGTCTAGCCTTTTAGAAATTTATTTATACTTTCGATATGTTTTAAGCATTTTTGAGTTGACAACAAGGCTGCAAATATTACAAGTAAAGCATGCTTTTGGGCCCTAGACTACCCGGACTTAAGCATAATAGTAGCTACGCACAGACTCTCGCCACCTCCTGCGTACGTAGCCCCTACAAATAGGAGCACATATCCAATTAATTCACCTATGGGGACAATTCCCTCTTACAAGGTTAGAAAGGAGACTCACCTCGCTTCGAAGTTCCATAACCGGCATTCCACGCCCTTCCGAAGACTCAAATCGATGCATAACGCTCTAAAACTAGCCAACAATTATGCAAACCCATTAATATATGCTCAATTACTCATAATAATCCAATTTATAACAATTCCTAACCCCGATCAAAAAGTTAACAAAATCGCCCCCGGGCCCACGCGCTCGGATTCTGAAATTTTTCGAAGATAAACTTTACCCATAACCTCACAAACTCAAATATATAATTTACTCTAAATTTCATTTCCAAAATCGTGGTAAAAAATCCAAGAATACAAATTTTCTAGGGTTTCCTCAAACTCCCAAATTTCTACCAATTTTTGTGCTAAAATCCATACATAATCAATGTATTTAACTCAAGATAGGTGGGGATAGCTTACCTTGTCATTGATGATGAAAACCCCAACTTGAATCTCTCCAAAAATCGTCCAAACAAGAGTGGATGGAAGAAAATGGGCCAAACCCCCGATTTAAAGAACCTCGCTGCCTCCAGCATTTCCGCACCTGCGGTCGCCTAACCGTTTCTGCGGTTCTGCAAGTGTGACTCCACTACCGCTCCTGCGGTTTCTCACCAAGCTGCCCTTTCCGCTTCTGCGCCTCAACTACCACAGGTGCGGTCTCGCTTCTGTGGCTATATGACCGCATCTGCTGTCTCTTCACTTCTATGACAACACCGCATCTTCCCTCACGTCCGCTTCTGCGGCTCCGCACCTGTGGCCCAAGCCTCGCAGGTGCGGTTACACCAGAAGGCAGCTGTTTACTTCTTCTTCAAATTCCATAATTGATCCGTTAACCATCCGGAATCCACCCGAGGCCCCCGCGACCTCGTCCAATCACTCCAACCAGTCCCATAACATAACACGGACCTACTCGAGGCCTCAAATCACATCAAACAACGCTAATATCACAAATCAAACTCTATTTCAAACTTGATGAACTTTAGAACTTCGAACTTCTTCATTCGATGTCAAAACCTATCAAATCACCTCCGATTGACTTCAAATTTTGCACACAAGTCATATTCGACTTTAGGGACCTACTCCAACTTTCGAAATCGGAATCCGACCCCGATACCAGAAAGTCCACTTCCAATCAAACTTCTCAAAAACCTCCAAATTTCTAACTTTCGCCAAATGACTCCAAAATGACCTACGGACCTCCAAATCCACTTCGGATCGCGCTCCCAATACCAGAATCACCATACGAAGCTGTTCCCAGACTCGGAATCCCAAATGGACATTGATAACATCGAAATGCACTTCAACCCAAACTTATCAAATTCTTCCAAATATGCTAACTTCCACTATAGGCGCCGAAACGCTCCCGGGTCATCCAAAACCTGATATGGACATACGCCCAAGTCCAAAATCCTCATACGAACCTGTTGGATCCTTCAAATCCCGATTCCGAGGTTGTTTACTCAAAATCCATTCTTAGTCAATTCTTTCAACTTAACGCTTCCGAAATGAGAACTCTCTTTCCAAATCAACTCCAAACTTCCCAAAATTCATTTCCGACCATGCGTACGAGTCATAATACCTGATGTGAAGCTGCCCATGGCCTCAAACCACCGAACGGCGTGCAGTTGGGTCGTTACATGATCTCCCACTTAAACATACGTTCGTCCTCGAACGTGCTGAGACCTGCACTGGAGTTGTCTGAAATCACTGGTTATCACCTCGTGCACCTACCCGTGCTACCACAACTCAGTTGAGCACATTAGCTCGAGCAAATATGAAGATATTCTCTTTTGTTAAAACAAATAAGCTTAGAAACCAGTTTCAACATCCGAAATTCTTTGCCAGGCCTGCTTCCAATATATGAACACTATATCCATCACTACACGATGTACCAGAACATGACTGCATACCTTTGCTGAATTCTCACCATGCGCCACATCATTCACAGGACCATAATAACATTCTCTGATCATAACAACCGACATTCCCCGAATCTGATGCTCACAATGCACCTCATGACAAGTATAAGTCTTGTTCCAACTCTTACAATATCGCCACGGTGAAAGAGACGTATAGAAATTCATTACCAACTGCCAAGCTAACCTATCATTCAGTCTATACTCTTGACAAGAACCATCACCTCATTCTGAACCAAATAATGGTATTTGCTCTTTGATAAACTTCATATGATCAGATCGCACTGTTCCTAGATCTAATAGCCTCGTCTCACCCAGTACGAACTGCTTACCCCAGACATAACCAAAAGCCTCATATTATGCCAAAATGTGCCAATGGGCTACAAGCTCGAACGTGATACATAATGGAAACGAACTCTAGAAGGGACTACTCAACCCACACAACTAGTACGAACCTTCCTCAGAAAATGGGAAGCAAAACACACAAAAATTAGAATATAGGGGACTGAACTCAACATCACACTGTTGCGGCGTGTAACCCGATCCAAACAACATACGACTCACATAAGGAGATACACACCGAGCTAAACTTCTCATTACTACGAAAATCCCGAATATCGATCACGAGCACGCTAAGTGCATAATACCATCCCTGGGGAGACATATAGCGCCATAAGCTACAAAACTCAAGCACAACTGAGGTGCGATATATGATCTGAATCTGAAGAGCCATCCTGCTCACAAAACACCATCGCTACGGGGAACCTCAACACATAGGAAATTTACCAAGTCGTTTCTCAACTCATACGGCACAATTTAGCATTACATGAAATAGCCGACGACGAGATAACATCTAACGTCCGAATATTCCTCCATAAGGAGTGTTATGCTGGAATGAACACATCTGGCCTGATATAGAGCCCATATTCATATTTAAATCCATCCACAAACCTCAAGCCAATTCTGATCGCACCATACTAGTCTAATAACCATTTCAAGGGGCCATAAGTACCCCTTTTTCCTACAACTCACGAGAACAACCATCATAACCGAAGTAAACCTCCGCAGTCCACAACCCAATAAACCGAGTGCCTTTCATGCATAAATTCTCAAATTAGCGATATTACCACAACCTTCATACTTGGTTTAAATTTCCAATCAATCAAGTGACTATGTCACACTCATACAATCTCCTCGTGAGATGCGCTCCCACGACCTTCCGCACCAGATAACAAGTCTGCACATCCATACCATCGGCCGCACTAACGCTGTAAAGAAAATCAAGAATCCATAACCAGGTTGCAAAGCCTCTTTCACAAAACACCGATCTCAAGTGACACTGAAGACAATACTAGCTTACTCCAAACAAAATCCCTTTCCTGCTCATCCGAGCTCGTGACATCCTTGCCAACACCGAACCGCAACCTCGGTTCCTCACTTTTAATTTTCATACCGCTCACTGCACCTAACATGCCAATATGCGACAGTATAAGAATTTCATCATAACTCCTGAACCACTAATAGAGTATACACTTCATCATACAGAAACCTTTTACTTAACTCATTCCAAGAGAACCATAGCAATACGCGAGTAACTTCTCATAACCGTAGAACATTCAAATCCTCATGTAGTGGTCTAAACCACCATAACCCTTCCGGGATCCGCCTACACAGGACATGCCATAATACTTGAATACTTCCAAATATAATCAATTACGGTGGCCGTTGAGCCTCGCACGAACTACCACCATCTAACTTCTTCTAATTCATCCTTAACTTGCCTTAGAGATAATATTTGCTCCATTCCTTACATCACCAACCTAAATCCGCACTCATCTTGAGTGATCCCATTCCATGAGACCACATTGTCTCCAAACCCATGAACCGTTTCATACCCTCCTTGCACGCACATTCGCATCTTCAACTGATGCACCCATTTTGATAATTCCTCTATGAATCCGAAGTCTTTTCCTATTTTTCCTCCCAATGCTACATTGCAAGTCGAAACATCATAGATCATTCCGAGCCTCTTATCATAATCTACTACAAAAGCTCGATTCTTAACCATACTGCGGGCTTGATTCCTTAGGCACCGCATTTTTAACCTTTGAATTCACTAGGACCATTGTTGAGAGTCACCCACTCTGGCTTGGTCCCGAATACAATCGATTCTAAGGCTCCGCTGGCACATGGACACCCATCTCCATGGGGCAACCGATTGAATCACTTCCTTGTAAATCACCTCCAAACGAGACACAAATCCTGAGTCTTCCCAAAGCCCGAACAAGAATTGATAAGGACATTTAGGGCACACATCTCTCAAATCATTTGCTCAAATTACCACTTATTTTCTTTTCTCTTAGCTGAAATTACTCGCCGATAGCCAGAAACCTCACATGTAGATAACGATGCAACCCAATCGTAGGCGGTGGGACTCTCCCACTTAGCTTGAAGCCACCATTACACAACTATGGAACCCCACCAAGATTCCTTATCTCTTATTGAAATAACCTTGCGCAATCATACTGCCAAATTCCTCAAATCCTTCTATTAGCATTTCATGAACATTCTGAATCTCTAGCAACATTCACATATTCGACTTCTTACTGGATAGCTAGTAGAATTCTTCGCAGAAGCTTCGCCAACCACGCGACCGCTGATTTGCTCACAGGAGATAACCCACCTATGGAAATTTCATGCCGACATCTCCCAATGACGCTGCACTACACAATTATTATGAAACCCGTAACCCAACCTGAACCCATGCTCGTTCGCTGGCTGTACAAGCCCATTAGCTCCTCATGGACATCAACTAAATGTGCGACAATACCTTCCAATCCAACTTCATGTTGTATCCTTCTTATCCAGCAACTCCTTTCTATTGTATCTAATCTCCCGCCGCATAATAGCCGATATTTCAAATTAGGTCTATAGACCCAGTCACTGTTCACCCTGAATCTCAAATCACTCTAGACTCTTTCTCCGGGTGTGTAGTCACCCTACCATAGGACCCATACGCTACTCTGCCACTATCCCACTTTGGTCAAACTCATTCCTTTAAGCAACTACTCGACTTCTGCTTCTCACACTTGGACTTCTAGAAGTTTAATCACCACAAGACACTTCCCACGTGTCCTTCCTCATCCTTCGCTGTCCGGTTGTTGCCTTAAATAAAAATCTATCTCTGAAGCACCTGAACCAATAGATCGCCACTAACTTTAAACCCTTTCAAAGATCATCTTTCTCGAGCCATCAACATTAGAAATACCGATTCGATCCTAAACCACCGCACAACGCGATCTCTAACAGCCGTTCCCTGACACCATTTCACAATGCCCTGCCTAAAGGCGAATTGAAGAAGATCATAACACCGGTAGACTTAACACATTCAATCGAGGACGACGACACCACATCGCAGATAAGAATTCCACCACATTTGAAAATACCAAGTCTCGTTACCCTATCAACCCAAACCTGAACATTTGTAGTCCAGTTACCTTTCCTCCGTCGGAAATAAGATACTTGATCTCTAAATCATACGCTTAGTAAACCTCCTCTCAAGTCATTCACTGCCCCGACACATAGGCAAGCATTCTCACCTCTCCACAATACTGCGCGATAACCGTTCATAAGCATTATAACAACCTGTGCATAGCCGCGAAGCTCTCAGAAGTACAGCTACTGAGCTAAAATGATAGAATATCCTTCCGCAAGGCGATGACAATAGCTCAAACAACCAAGCAAGGAGAAGCGTCCCGCACCATATTCATAGTACCATTACAATTACTCACTCGCTGATTCATGACCAGCACTTCGCGTCGCATAAGATTGAATGGAAAGAAAATGAAGGCATAAGCCTCAAAGGGATCAAATTACATAATGAGGAAATCAAGAAGGGAAGTGCACCTAGCAGTCCTGTGGCCTCTCGAAGATAAGTACAGACGTCTCCGTACCAATCTGCAAGACTCTACTAGACTCGCTCATGACTCGTGAGACCTAAGGGAATCTAGTGCTCTGATACCATGTTGTCACGACCCAAAATCCACTAAGGGTCCTGATAGCGCCGGACACCACTGTCAAGCAAGATAATACCCTATAACTAGTAAGTTTTTGTTTTAATATTTTCAAAATCATTTCTTCTAAACATTTAAACAAGGAATAATAAACTTCACTGAATAATAATAATGTCTTTACAAAATTTATTTACTGAATAATCCCGAAATTATCCCAGAACCCAGTGCCACAAGTACATGAGCAATCACTAAGAAATCAAATGAAGTACGATAACTGTCCGGAATACAAATTTGGACAGAAAGTAAATTCTATATACTGAAAAAGACTATGCTGGCTGCGGGTCGCCTCGAGAGATGCAGCTCACCTAAGTCTCCGTATCATCCTTGCTACTACGCCCATTAGGCCGCTAGACGTATATGTGCCTGTGCAACAAAAATGCACAGCAAGTGTAGCGTGAGTACAAAAACAACGTGTACTCAGTAAGTATCCCGTCTAATCTCGAAGAAGTAGAGACGAGCGGTCGACTTCGACACTTACTAGTGGTCCAATAATAATATACCAATAATATAGTAAATCGAGGATTTTCATAAAAATGGTTGTAACTCAATAGTATGAGGTAAGTAAACAAATCTTTCGTTTTCAGGAAATTTTCAAATTCATTTTCATCATTTATACATTTATCTCAGGTCAGGGAGAACAAGTAACAACATCTATGAATCTCAAGGCAAGCAATACAAGCATGTGCAAATCATGCCGAGGTTGTACGGCCCAATCCAACATATATTTAAACTGTGCACTGCCAGAGGGTCGAATGGCGCGATCCATAGATGCATCTATTTAATCTACTGAGGCATTCGGCCCGTTCCACAATAGACAAACACATTCAAATAGTCAAATCAAGAATTCATCAAGGAGCAAATATTCAGGAAAAGGCAAGTTCCTCTTTTAAAAGTCAAGAAATGATGTCTAGCCTTTTAGAAATTTATTTATACTTTCGATATGTTTTAAGCATTTTTGAATTGAATGGCCTCTACTCTTTTCTCTAGGCTGGTTACTTCTTTATGAAGATGTTTTGTGTTAAGCTCAATAAGCTCGAGCTTTTTACATACTCCATACATAGTGTAACCGGGAATTTTATGTTGCCATGTAGACTGGATTACTTCCTTGAAAGCCTGTTCTTGAAGAAGAACATTGAGTAATCTGAATGGTCTTAGAAGTACTTTCTTAACTCTCCCAGTGCTAACTATGATTGGGGTATAATCTGAGCACCCTGGGTTGTGATAGGCTGTTTCCAGGTGACCATATCTATCAAACCAATTATCATTCCCAAATGCCCAATCGATGAGGTTGTGTATTCTGATCTGCGCATCTCTCTTGTTACTCCATGAGAATTGAAAACCTGTTCTATTAAGTTTCCCAAGGCCAATATCTTCAATGCATTCCTGAAAATACTTGACTTTAGCTGGGTGAACTGGAATATCTTTCTGCCTGTCATCTACTAAGAGTATGGTATTGAAGTCCCCTAACAAAATCCGGGGATCAATTATGTTATAATTCAGTGCTCTCCGTCCATGCCAGAGGTCCTTCCTTTCATTTATGGTATTCAATCCATAAACAAACGTTATCTGACTAGCAAATGGAGACCCCTTATCTTTAACTAAGCAATGAATAAATTGTGGCCTAGATATTAATATTTGCACCTCCACCTGTTGAGGCTCCCAACATACCCATATTCTACCATTTGGAGTTTGTGTATAGTCTGTAGCTACTTCCCATTCATTCCCCATTTTCTTCTTAACTTTCTCAGCCTTGTTGGCTTTAACTTTAGTCTCAAGACTTCCTATTAGTACTACCTTGTTTGTAAGCAGAAAGGTCTTGAGTTCTNGCTTGTTAAGCCCCCTTATGTTCCATGAGCAGAAAATCATGGGGGGATCTTCCTTGGAGGGCTAAGATCCTTTGTCACTTTTGGGGTGACTACCATTGGTTGAATTCTTAGAGCACTAAATTGATTTTGCCTCAATAGCCTTTCAATCTTCTCACTATCTTCATACAGCTGACTTTGTCCCTCCTGTTCTGGGATGGTAGCCAACTTTTTCTTTCCCCTGCTCTTAGCCTGTTGCACCTGATATTCCATATCTTCCGGCTGAGCTATTGCATCTGGTGTAGCAGTTGATATTCCTACCTCCTTTGTTACAACTGGTTCAACCTGTTGCTCAGCAGCTGTGGCTGGTTTGGTAGGTTCTTGAGGTGCTTTCACTCTCCAATCCATGTTCTGTTTCTTCTTGTTTAGTTGCTGCTTCCCTTTATCAATTTGTGTTGTCTTCTTGCATTCGCCATTGCGGTGTCCTATACTCAGGCAGCTCTGACAATATAAGGGCCTCCATTCATATTGAGTGGTCTGCAATCTGTACTTGCCTCCTGTAATTCAATTGGTATCTCCACTGGAAGTGCAAGTGAGACATCCATCTCAATTAGTATGCGTGCATAGGACACTCTTTCACCATTAGCTGTAAGTTTATCTGTGCAAATAGGCTTCCCTAAGCAGCTAGCTATCCTACCTAGGCTTCCCGGCGCCCAGTATTGGATAGGCAAATTAGGGAACGTCACCCACACAGGAATAACCTGAAGAGGCTCTTTGCTCATCTAGAATTATGGTTCCCATTGTTTGAGAACCATTGGTCTGTTGTTAAAAGTGTATGGTCCATTTTGAAGCAAGGTCTCCTTCTCTTCCTCAGAAGTAAATCGAAATATTAAATAGCCTTCGTCATGTAAGAATACCTGTGGAGTTGTGACAAAATTCTAAACTCCATATACAAATTTCAGCATGTCCTTGAAGGAAGGGTTTCTCCCAATTACATAGCCTATTAATGCTGATTTCCATTTCTTGCATTGTTCTTCAACTTCCGTCTGGACTAATTGGACTGTCTTCACTCCGTCTTTCATAATCGGAGGAAAATAGTCAAGCTTCAACCCTAATTGCTGAGATCTGTTACCTTTGACAACTTCAGCCGCCGCAGGTTTTCCTGCTCTCGATACTGTAGAAAAGGTAAGTTTCCTTGCAGCTGAGGAGGTACCTTCATCTTGTCCTTCAGGGGTAGCAGTTTCAACCGATGGCATACCTTGAAATACCGTTGGAGCAATATCCATTCCTGTTAACCATTGACCAAATTGCCTTGGACCTAAGTCCTGGGGGACTCCGTTTGCTGGTGCAATTAGTCTATTAGGTTCTTCATGTGTTGTAGAAGGAGTTGACGTCGCCGGATTTTGCTTATTCCGTCGAGTCATAGGTGGTAGCGCACGTTAACAAGCCTTGACTAACATGCGCATGCCTTTTTTTTTTAATGAAACCCTTTCTCCTTAAATTTGATAGGATCCGAAAAATCTAAGACAAGGAGAAGATCTATTAAGAACAAAAAAACACAAACTTGTATGTTATTTACGTGTATTCTCCTCTCCTGTTATGTATCTTCATAATATATCTGCTTACTCTAATTTCTCTTCCTCCTCGGATGCTGTGGAAAATCTGGAACCCCATCAAATGTACAATCTCATAGAAAGAAAGAGAAATTAAAATATATTTTCTCAGAAAAAAAGAAATCACCATTTTTTTTTCTGGGTATCAATTATTTTCAAAAATCTCTGTAGTCACGCCAACAAATAAGCATAGTAACACAACGCCTCATAATATAAAATCTTGCTCTTTGTTCTTTTACCCAAGAAGCACATTTTCTTGTAAAAGCACATCTTTTGTTGTGATTAGAAGAAGTAACAGTAGTAGTTGAAGTAGAGCGGCAACTATGCGCTAAGCTTTCTCTTTTGGACAGTTTCCATCTGTCATCTAAGTAAAATTGCTGTGGAACTGTATCAGTAGCCATGAAAAGAGAGTAAATCAAGAAAATTTGTAGAGAACTGTTGTTGGACTTGGAATTTTTGGTTACCCTTTTTTGGCTATTTGTGTAAAAGCTCACAAAGTGAAGTTTTTGCATCGTTAACAGAAACTTTTATTAGCATATTACTCTTTTTAATATTTTTGTCTATTACTTTCTTTTTCTAATATAATAGAAGATATATATTTTATTACTCTTAAAATATTTGTTTTATTTTAAATTTTTTCCTATTGTTCTTAATAGTATTATCTGAAATTAATTAATAAACTATCTATTAAATTAATGAGTCTTACATAGGCATCGAATAAGGTTTTTATTCTGTATTTTTCTTTATTTTTTTCCCAATATTTAGTATTATTGCATTGTTAATAGAAATTTTTATTAGCATATTATTTTGTTAAAAATTTTGTATGTTACTTTCTTTATATAATATAATAGAAGATACATATTTTTTTACTTTATATTTTATTCTATTATTGTCAAAAATATTTTATGAATAAATAAAATTTTCATTTTTAAAAAGAAAAAAATTATTAAAAAACAACGAAATTTTAAATTCGCAATTTTTGGTTTTAAAATAATTTAAAAACTCCAGCTTGAAACAACTTTTTAATTTGAATGGACAGGCTTTTTAATCAATTTTCGTTTTTTATTATAAAGTATTTTATTTTATTATTTTATAGATATTTAAATTCAAAAATAATAACTAAATAGTTAATTATTAACTAAATAACTAATTATTATCTACTTATGGCTTGTGGCTTTTTTTTTTCTAGGCTGCCACTTGGCTTAAAAAGAGGGAATTTTTCTCCACTTTTAATAATATATAAATAAAATTTTCATTATTAAAAAGAAAAAAATTATTTAAAAAAACGAAATTTTAAATTGGAAATTTTTTATTTTAAAATAATTTAAAAACTCCAACTTGAAACTACTTTTCAATTTGAATGAAATTTTTTTAATTCTCGTTTTTATTATATATTTTTTTTATAGATATTTAAATTTAAAAATAATAACCAATAACTAATTATTAACTACTTATGCCATGTGGCTTTTTTATAGGCTCCCACTTGGCTTAAGGAGAGGGTTTTTCCCTCTCCTTTTAATATATATAT
>NW_017673437.1:66259-81384 GCF_001879085.1 Nicotiana attenuata
GTACTAGATGATCTGTGTTTTCACAAACTTGTAAATGATTTGAGTTTAATATCACTATGGTATTGTGGCATCATTAGAGTAGAAGCATTATGGGTTATTGAGTGTGTCCTGGTATATAGCTTCGAGCCAAGTTGGGGAGGTTGCTGTTGATTAGCTGATCGCACGGTCATGTGCTATGTTGGTTCCATTTCGACGTATGCTGGCGGATCAGTCCTGGTTGCAGAAATTGAGCCGAGGATGGCACGAGTGAAGCAAAATTTTGACAAGGGTTAGATGGTGCTTCGTAGATGTGAGAAAATACTAGGATATCTTGAGCTGTTGTTGATAAAGAATGCTCAGTGTATAGAGAAGGAAGATGGTTGTTTGTATTGGGATGAGATCATATTTTGCGGTGTCAGAGCGCTAATAAGGCACGGGTGGTTCTGATCGTTAAGTCAGGTAATTTGCAGTTTGAATAAGAGTGAATGACTCTCGAGAATGGTTTTAATGCGTTCAAGATTCTACATGTAACAATCAGGTGTCTTAAGGTTGTGTATGTGGGTAGAGAATGTGTTTTCATTGGAAAAGGTCAAGACTTGTAGTATTTTTATGTTGATTATGGGATTCTATGTATTGGTATCTGGAAAGTAATGGTAACGAATTCAGATTCATGGGAAGTCCTTCAAGTAAAGTATTCTGGAATGTGGTATTTCTGGGAACATTTGAGAGAGTATTCAGTGGCTTATGGGTCTTAGACAGTGTGGTCTTGTGCTTGGGTCTCGTGTAGTGAGCCTGGGTTGAGGAACTGTGCTGCTACAGCAAGAGGGAATATCAAGTTGATGATGAATCAGAAGGGAAATTAGATAGATGGAATATCTTGATAGTGGACCAAATCGGTATGGTAAGGATATGATTAATTCTTCGTATGCATTCGAGGTAATGAGCCCTTACAGGTATTGTGCAACAAAGTTCTTGAGTTCTGACAGCTTGCTTAGCTCGGTTGGGATAGAAGGATTCAGTCCTGGCAGTTTAGCTCGTGAAGATGGAATTGGGAGAGAGTTCTTGTTGGGTTTTACCGTGGGTTGGAGATGTATATATCTTTCTATGGGCATGCGAAACATGGGATGTGTAATGATTTTCTTCCAAATGGGATCAACGGGAGTTCTTGATTAGATGAGTTACAGTTCAGTTCTGAAAGAAGTTCATAAAATTCTTAGGCAACGGGTAGCCTCAGGTAATCAAGTAAATGGTACTGCTAATTGGAAGTGATTTGACGAGAGTATATGTCTCGGAAGAAGGGTAATGTGATTAGATTGATGATACTTCGGTTGTATTGCGACACTTTCTTGCCAGATCGACTGCTGATATCTGAGTTTGTTTGATGGCACAGGGGAATTTTAGAATATCTTTCGTGGAATGATTCGGTACTCGAGGTGTAATATGTATTCATACTGTGGAATTTGGGATCAGGTACAGTGATTCGTGTGCTATATGGAGTTGGAGACTGGGAGTTCTCAGGTACAAAATATGTAGTGGTTGTGGATCGTGTGTATTGGTACCGTTAGCGGCTATTGGGATTTGGAGGCCCGAGTGGATCTTTCTTTGCTTGGTATATTAGATTTTGGATATGATATTGGGGTGTAGACTGGTTATCTCAGTGTTGGGTTATTCTAGACTATTGTTCTATGGGCTCGGAAAATGCCACAGGTTGCATGGCGAGGTGCATCGGATTATGTTCTAGCAGAGTGGTTTGTATGACCAGCGGACGGCTGGGAAGGATTGTTTTTCTTAATTGGGCCTTCGTGGAGGATGTCAGTGCAGAGGTTTCTACCATTGATTCAGTTCCGGTATTGAGGGACTTTTTCGGATGCGTTTCTTGTGGCCGGGCATGTCGCCGGGCGATATTGTGGATTTCGGTATTTATTTGGCGCCGGGCACCGTATCCTACGGCTCCGGCAGGAGTTATAGTAGTGGAAGGAGCAGCTTCAGGCTTCTTGGTATTAAGTTCGTTGGCAGGCCGATGTGGCTACGTATTTGGCTTGAGTTAGCTTGGTTAGTCCCGAGTTGAATTGTTGAGGGATAGGTTGATTCGGTTGTTATTGAACTTGTTAGTGATCTGGGGAGATCTATGAGTTGCTTTTTCTGTGCTGTGAGGCGTTATGATTTGTTGGATATGGGCACATGTGGTGCGGTTCTATTGAGGATTCATAGAGAAAGTCGAGCGGGAAGAGTAATTGAGTGTTGCCCGGTAAATGGAGTATTGGTTATGGCCTATCGGGTTGCGTGTCGTATGTTATTTATTTCACCGTGGGTGCGATGAATTGCTTTGGTTTTGGACATCAAATTATGTGTGGCTGTCGATTTTGAGCATGGCGACTTGAGGTGTTTAATGTGTAACAGTGGTTGGGTAGGATCGCGCATTGTGGCGAGGCCACGCGGGGGTATGACCCTTCAGGGTAGATTCAGGTATTCTATTTCCATGATGTGAGACGGGGTCTCAGCCTTGTGTTGTAATGGTACTGATGAGCTTGAGGTACAACTCTTTCGTTTGAGTCATTTGTCAAGAATTTGAGTATGTTCAGACCGTTCCTCATTGGTGCGTGTATTATGCAAGTTGTGGCTTAGGCCTGTGTTGAGGTATCATATCACCAGAGTGGTGTGTTGGATTCGAGGTGATCGTTAGAGTCATTAATGAATACGAACAAATTTGATTTCAGCTTGTTCGAAGGATAATATCGAGGTTCGGCTCGAAAATCTGCTGTGGTATTAGTCAAAAGGGAAGTGGCTTCATGAATGGTTGATCTGAGAAATGGTTACAGTTTGCTACATGTTTCATTTATCGTTGGCAGTATATGAAAGTGCTGGAATGAGACTTTAGCTAAATAAGAGGTTTTCTATCGGTATTTGGTTGTTGTGGGTAACTACTGTGAATAGAAGTTATCATTTCGAGTGCTTGGATTATGTGGTATATCATATGATTTCACATGAGGTTGCAAGTATGGGTTATTACAGCTGGTTTGGGACTATTCAAAGTATAGGTGTGAGGTTGTGATCGTATTGATGGTTTCAGAAGTGAAAAGGTAGTTCTATGATTTATGGGCTAGAGTGGATTGGGTAATTTCAGCTATGTTGTGTTGTCGGACCTATATGAGATAGGGTGATGTGGGATTACCCCGGGTATATGCTTGGTAAGGTTATTCAGCTATTGGTTGGCTTCTAGGACAACTCTGGGTACGCTCGAGGACGAGCGTTGGTTTAAGTTGGGGAGGATGTGATGACCCGACCCGTCGTCTCATGAGTTACCTCCCCGTTTCCCCCATTTTATGCTTCTTCATGTTTCATTATCAGTATTTGGTGTGTTATAGTTGATTCGGATTGGTTTTGGAAGAAATGAGGCACTTAGTCTCTTTAAGGAAGGCTTAAGTTGGAAAAGTCAAGCGGACGTTGACTTATGAGTTATAGGGCTCGAATGTGATTTCCGGTGATTCGGTTAGCTTTTGGGGATGATTTGTGACTTAGGAGTGTGATTGGAATTTATTTTGGATGTCCGGCTTAGAATTAGGCTTGAATTGGCGAAGTTAGTATTTTGGCAAATTCCGGTTGATAGGTGACATTTTGATCCGAGGGTCGGAATGGAATTCCGAGAGTTGCTGTAGCTTGGTTATGTGATTTGTGATGTGTGTGCAAAATTTCAGGTCATTCGGACGTCGTTTGGTTGGGTTTTTGATCGAATGCGTGTTTCAGAAGTTTTAGAAGAACCTAGGCTTGAATCCGATGTAATTTGATGGTTTCGGTGTTGTTTGACGTGTTTTGATGAATGGAACAAGTCTGAATGATGTTATAGGATGTATTGGTGCTGTTGGTTGAGGTCCCGGGGGCCTCGGGTGAGTTTCGGGTGGCCAATCGGACCCTTTTCCATGTTGAGATATTGCAGAAATTGACCATCAGCTGTTGCAGAAGAATTTGCCTTCGCGATCGCGTGAGCTCCTTCGCGATCGCGTAGAAGGAAATTGGTTTGGCCTGAGTTTGGCCTTCGCGTTCGCGTTTGGTGTCTCGCGTTCGCGGAGGGACTTGACCCTGTGCTTCGCGTTCGCAGTGAGGGTGTCGCTTTCGCGAATAAGGATTTAGAGCCCAGTGGAGTTTGTTTTACGCGTTCGCGTGTGAGGTAGCGCACTCGCGTAAGTATGAGGCCTAAACTATCGCGTTCGTATGGATTGAGTCGCGTTCGCGTAGAGTGTTTTCGAGCTTTTAAATATTTGCATTTCGCGTTCGCGAGGTAGTGGTCGCGAACGCGATGAAGGATTTTCCAGGTATGGGTAGAAAGTTTATAAACATTTCATCCGCGATTTTTAGCCATTTTTCCCCCATGGTTGATCATTTTGAGAGCCTCTTGGTGGAGATTAAAGAGGGATTCAAGGGGAATCGATTGGAGGTAAGATTTTTGAACTTAAACCTCGTTTTTATTGTGAAATCCACCTAGAAATTCATGAAAATTAAGCCAAAAGTGGAAGAACTAGGGCTTGAGTTTTGCGATTTTTAAATTGGAAATTGAAGGGCCATTTGAGGTCGAATTTGGGAGTTCCTTGTATGTATGAACTCGTGGCGAGATGAGGAATCCATTGATGTGAATTTTGTAATTTTTCGAGAAGTGGGCCCGGGGCTCGGGTTTTGCTAGTTTCGAGATTTTTGCTATTTTTCAATTATTTTCGATTGGGTATTGTTCCCTTAGCATATTGTGATGTATTCGCTCTAGTTTTGGATAGATTCGACGCGCGTGGAGGCCGATTTGAGGGGCAAAGGCGTCGCGAGCTAGAGATTTCACCGGTTCGAGGTGAGTAATGATTGTAAATGATATCCTGAGGGTTTGAAACCCCGGATTTGCACATCATAGTGCTGTATTGAGGTGACTTGCACGCCGGATAGTGGGCGTGGGGTAGAGCACCGTTGGGGATGGGGACTTGGTCCGTCCCGATTGATGAAATTACTACGTATTTGACTGAAACTACTTGTTATCATCATAATTTGGACTGATTGCCATGTTTGGGTTTCGTGCTAACTATGTGAATCCTTCAGGGATTGTTATCACTTGTTTTCGCATTACTTTGCATATTATTTGATCTCGGTCCAAGGTTTTAATACTGTTTTGCAAACTCAGCCATTTTTCTAAGATTTGAAAACTTAAACAATGTTTTATTGACGTTTTGAGCTGAGAACTACCATGTTGTATTGCCCAAGTGGCTTATGTGCATTTCTAGACTGAGCATGGATCGGGCTGCGTGCCGCAGCAGTGTTACATGTGTATTTCTGGACTATGGATGGCTCGGGCTGCACGCCGCAGCGGTGTTATATTGATTTTGAGGCTGAGGGCCTGGTTGATGCCACGAGATGGCTTGATATTGCGCTTGGGCTGTAGGAGCCCCTCCGGAGTCTGTACATACCCCCAGTGAGCGTCGTCGACGTTAAATGGATCGGGCTGCACGCCGCAGCCGGTACCAGAGTGTACCGTTATATGCATTGCATTGCACTCATGCATTTGTTCCTATTTGTATTATCTGTCATGACATTCCAACACTCACATTTCATTGGCATCCATGCTACTTCTTGCACTGTTCACCTGATACCCTGGTGTTATTTGTTAATGGAGTGCTGTGCCCGAGGGGCTGACTGTTGTACTGACTTGCACTATCTGTTTCGCATTCATTTGCTTAACTGTTGGAAAAAAAAAGATGTTTTCAAAAGAGGTTTTAAACTGAGTCCAGATATTTCCAAAGATTTCACGGTTTCACTGTTTCCTCAAAGGGTTACACTGTTCTGTATAGCATTATGGCGTGGTTTCTTGCTGCTCAGTTATTGTTTACCTTTATTCCTCACTGAGTTGGAGTACTCACTTTACTCCCCGCACGTCGCGTGCAGATGCAGGTATTGATTTTCCCGGTAGCGGGTTTGAGCTGGTTGAGGATTTTGCTATTGTAGCTGAGCAAGGTGACCGCCAGCGTTCGCGGCACCAGATTTCTTCCTTTTGATTCCAGATTTTATTCTATGTATTACAGGCTTTGTAGTTGTATCAAAAATCCTTCTAGATGCTCGTGGCTTGTGACACCCCGATTTCGGGCTGAGTCGAGATGGGTTCCCTGTTTTATCACGTTTATTCCGCAATATGATTTCATTATCTATGATTCAGACTTATTCATGCTAAGTAACTGTTAAAAGAGGCGTTGTTGTTCTGTTGGCTGGCCTTGTCTTCACGAGAGGTGCCATCACGACCGGGTTTGGGAAATTGGGTCGTGACACCTAGCCTCCCCAAAACCTTTCACCGCCTCCGCCGCTTTCCGCCGTCGGAAATCGCCTCACGGCGGCGGCCGGTCACTAAACCGCCCCAAATGTTCACCACACGATCACCCTTCCCCCCTCTTTCCAAATCCATAAGCGATTTTTCTTAAATCCCCACGGAACCCTTCCAATTTCAGATTTGAGAATCAAAAAGAAAATCTGTTCTTGCATGTCCCGGTTCTCTGCAATTCTTTATGTTCGTGTAGTTCGGAGCTCACCCCAAATGGATTGTTCTTAACAAGAACAATCATTTGGGGTCAATTCCGAATTATTTCGAAGTCAAGCCATAGATCTGCATCGGATTCTTCTTTGATTTCTCGATAGGTACATTTCTTGTCTTCATTTTAGGTTTAATTACCTTCGTCCTAGTACAGTCCATGCTATTTGTTGCTATTCCATGTTATTTGTTTATTTCTCTTTCATTTTCTTAAATTTTGACATTATTCTGTGATTAATCTTTAGTTTAATTGTTAGTCGTTAATAATTAGTTAATTTAGGTGTTTAAGAAAATCAAACCAGCTCCTTTAATAAGGCAGTAATTCAGCTAGGTTTCTTTTAGGGTAATTGTTGGTCTGCCGTGTCTTGGTTTGTTCAATTTGTTCAAGTCTTTGTTTATTAAGAATTTCTCTTTGATCAATCAGCCAGTTGGTATAAGTCATAACATTAGTTAGTTTTAATCAGTTTTTCTAGGGTTCATTGACTTGATTTGATTCATGCCTGATTAGTAAACTCTTAAATAGTTTAGTTTAATTAGTGTATGCCTAATTGCCTTATTATCTTGGGTCAATTTTTATTTCATTCAGTAGTTTTATTTTAACTGTTCCAGCATTAATGGAAACTTGTAGGGGTAATTGAACAATAAAGAAAACTTAAGGGGGTTGTTTGAAGGGTGGGTAAATAGAAATTCAGATAAGGCCATGATAGAAGGTTCTAGAATATGGACAGCTGGCCCTATTTGGCCAGATACAAAAATATTGAAACCAATGAGGGGTAGCCAGCTGTCCAATTCTGTTGAAAGATTCTCTTTATGGGCTGAAGGGAATAATTCCCTTATCCTTTCAGCACATGACATTTTGATACATATAAATAGAACCCTTCTTCACTCATTAGGCAGAGATTTTCAGACCCTAAAAAACCCAAAAAGTTCAGCTCTATTGTTTTCACTAGTAGCTAGTCCCTCTTTTGATTTTAGAAGTTAGAACAAAATTTCTGGGCAATTTCTGGTCTTCTAAGTCGAGATATGGATTAAGTTTGAGGCTGTGTTTTGCTGTTTCTGGCTGCTGATTTCATTTCTATTTGCTGACTCCTGTTGCTTTCAGCTCCCTCACCTTGTTGTTTTGTTTTATAACTAGGTACCTCTTAAACTTTGGGTGACCATGAGAATGCAAGCATGCTATTAATATATGCAGAATGCTTTTAATGAAATCACGTTCATGTTCATTAAAGATGTGATTGTAATATGAAGTTCATGTTCAAATTTCATGTTTCACCTTTTTCCTATATGTTTCTTTTCAATTCTTTCCACTGTTTTGTAATTCTGTCTTTAGCTTTGTTTTAGAATCTTGGATTTACTATGATAGTTTGTGATCTGGCTAAGGGTCATGTTTGAGTACTAAAAAATAGTTTAGCTTTTGTGGTGTTGTTCAAAGTCCAGGGTGATGGATGTTGTTGATAGCTCTTTTCTCGTTTACGTGCTAGAGGGTGTGAGATGCTATGCTGGTCATGGTGTCCCATTTGGATTTTGACGTCCAAGTTCACCCCTGTTTAAGAGAAATTCAATAATTTAACTGCCGAATCATGATTCAGATCTTATCTTAGAATTGCATTTATAGTTGAAAGGGTTACGTGACTGGTTTTAATGTGATTAATTAGTAGTTTAAGGTAATTTAAGTTGGTAGTGTATTACTAATATTGTTAATTAAAACCCACAGTATGGTTAGTCAGTATTTAATTTCTAGGATTTATGCAATTGTTGTTAAGTGTATTCGAGAGGGTCAGTAGGCCTCAGTAGCAATTGGGCCAGGCGTTGGCCCAGATGGGTAGCCTGGTAAAAATCACCTCTCTGTGGTTTCTGGACCCTTTTTCATTTCTTGGGCTCAATTTCGGGGCCCAAACAGTGCCAGTGTTGTTACTCTTTAAAAGCCTGTGATCAAATGGTTTAATGGGTTCTCTGCTGTCCCAGTTTGTCCTGGAATAATTAGATCCAACATGCCTACCTAATTACCTTCAAAAATTTCACCCATTAGGTTTTCTGTTAATATATAAAAAATGAGTTTTTAATACTGAGGGCTTGTATTTGGTAAGCTGGGCCTGGTCTTGGCCCAATTGAAGCCGCTGAGGCCGCCTGCCCCCTTGTCCTCATTCCTTGGCTCAATTTCGAGCCCAGTTCCTATTTGTCCCTTAAAAGATCTCTAGATAATCTTGGGCCTATTGCTGGCCCAATTCTTCCCAAATATTTAAGGGCCTAGTTTATCTTCCAATGCAAACTTACAATTAGTGGCCCTTTATAACTCCAAACTTAGTTTAAACATGAATATTCGTAGCTTGCTTTAGGCATGTCTAATATATCATCGTGGTTGTGTACACGTTCGCGTGACATAATTACGATCTTAAAAACAAAATCGGGGTATGCGTTCGCGCAACTTCGACTAAACTTTCTTAATATTAATAAAGCGTGATTAATTGTGGACACGTACGCATGACATGATTTATTTACGCGCCAAATGAAATGAGTACACGTATGCGTGACTCGTTTTGAGATAATTTCTTAACTAAAAGAGGTAAATGCACATAGGTTCTTAAATAAGTAATTAGGCAATTTAATTAAGCCAAGTTTGATTAAAGCGATCGTGCTAAAACCACGGAATCCGGGAATGCCTAACACCTTCTCCCGGGTTAACAGAATTCCTTACCCGGATTTTTGTGTTTCGCGGACTGTAAAACAGAGTCAAACTTCCTCGATTCGGGATTTTAAACCGGTGACTTGGGACACAATAAATTATCCCAAGTGGCGACTTTGAATTTGATAAATAATCCCGTTACGATTGTCACTTAAATTGGAAAAAACTCCCTTATACCCTTTCGGGATAGAAAAAGGAGGTGTGACAGCTCTGGCGACTCTGCTGGGGGATCAAACCCAGAATCTCTGGTTCAGGGTTCAAGAATTCGAGCTTTTAATATGATTTTTACTTGGCTTTGTTTATTGTTAATATAAATGTATTTTGTGAACCTAATGTGCTAATTGCTATTTATTTTCCATTATGATATTGTTTGAACTGTATTAAAATGCCTTCTTACGCCACCCCTCCGAGTCTTCTGAAATATGGTGAACACGTACCACGGACCACTTTCTATTAGAAGTCATACCAATTAGAACGAGGCTTAGGTCAGCAACAAGGCCGGGTAGACTTTCGTGCTCCCGGTACGTTGACCCCACCTCGGCTCGAGCCGTCCGCTCGGGAAAGTCAGGTCTAGAACTATCACGACCTGAAATTCCCACCCTTGGGGGTCGTGATGGCGCCTACTCGTAGAAGCTAGGCAAGCCACAAACCTTTGAAAATCATCAACCCTTTTCGTTTTATACTTGTTAAGCAATTAAATTAACAATGGAAAAGCAATTAAATAACAGCGGAAAGTAAACTTTTAGCGGAAGTCTTAGATAACTAGAAAACCAAAATGCACAATAGCCAATACATGTCTCTACCCAGCACCTGGTGTCACAACATACACGGACTATCTAAGAGTGCTAAACACAAGGGTCTGAAAGAATGAATTAAAACTCTGTCTCGGGTACAAAAGGAAACAGATCATAAAACAGATGGAAGAGATGCCGGGCCTGCGGACGCCTGCAGGACTACCTTGGAATCTCGTGGACTGAAGGATGGCTCCCGAGCTACTGCTGCTGTCCGATACCTGGATCTGTGCAAAAGAGCACAGAGTGTAGTATCAGCACAACCGAACCCATGTGCTGGCTAGACCAGACTACCACATAATCCTGTGCAATTATATAATATACAGCGGAAACAAAGAAAAAATAAACCAATAAGGATGGGAGGGGGAAACATGTTATGGGGAGATAACAGTTCCGAATAAAGCACCAAGTAAGGAAAGGAACAAAATAACTATAATGTCAACAAGAAGCAGAAATCAAACAAGTGCACGGCATCACCCTTCGTGCTTTTACTCTCGTCCTCACCAAGCAATAATATAATGAAAACGTGCACGACATCACCCTTCGTGATTTTACTCTCTTTCCTCACCAAAGCAATTACAATAATCAAATGTGCACGGCATCACCCTTCATGCTTTTACTTTCTTTCCTCACATATAATCAATAGAATTGGCACGGAATAGTACATCGTGCGGCACGACATCACCCTTCGTGCTTTTACTCTCTTTCCTCACCAAAGCAAACAATGCACGGCATCACCCTTCGTGCTTTAACACTCATCCTCACCCAAACAACAATCACAAACAAGGGCAAGGGAAATAAACAAGAACATATAGGAATCCCGGCAAGGGAGCAACAATTTAAACAATTAAATCCGGGCAAGGGAACAAAAATTAAAGAATTAAATCCCGGCAAGGGAACATTTCAATAACTCTTTCTCTATCTTTCAAATTTACTCCATAATTCACTTTACCACTTGAGCCAATGCTCCAAAGGGTTCAATCATTTCATATACTTTCACAATTTGTAATATAACTTGAGCCAATGCTCCTCGATGTTCAAAGGTCATAATTTCCTTCCACAAGATTTTCACAACAATTAGGAATCATCACTGAGGCAAGAAAATACAACGAAATCAAGATATTCACAATTTAAGGACTCACGGTCATACTAGACACCAACGTATAGATACTCGTCACCATGCCTATACGTCATACACAACAAATTCCACATAGCAAATAAGACTCAACTCCTAATCCCTCAAGCTAAGGTTAGACCAAACACTTACCTCGAACTTCCACGTCCAACTCAATCCTCAACAACCGCCTTTCCTTTTGAATTCGGCTCCCAAACAATCGTATCTATACACAAATGAATTCATAACATCAAATAATGCTAAACAATTCGAACCCAATGCGTAATTATAGCTTTTCCATCATTTTTCCCAAAAACTCAAAAATCGACCCCGGGCCCGCTTGGTCAAAACACGAGGTTCGGACCAAAATCAAATCTCCCATTCACCACGAGCCCAAATATATAATTTATTTTTAAATTCGACCCCAAAACGAGGTCTAAATCAAGAAAATCAAAAAGCCCTAACTCTACCCAAATACCCAATTTTCTACCTTAAATCACATGTTTTAGGCCTAGGATTTCAATAGATATTGAAGGAAATGGAAGAAAATAAGCTAAGAATTACTAACCCAAGAGATTTTGATGAAGAATTGCTTCAATGGTCGCCTAAGAGCTTGGAGAAGAAAGGTTTTGTGAATTTTTTTTTTGTTAATCTTGTAATGACACTGTTCTGGAAATTTAAAATTTAACTGGGCGAAAAAATGGTCTATGCGACCGCGAAGAATGCAATGCGATCGCATAGAGGAAGGGGAAAATGGTCACCGCGATCGCGAAAGGAGCACTGCGATCGCGTAGAAGAAAAAGGCTGGTCACTGCGATCGCGAATAGGACTATGCGATCGCATAGAACAAACTGGACCCCTGAAAATTTACACTATGTGATCGCGGACATGGCTATGCGATCGCATAGAACAAAGGACTGGACAACAGCAGACAGCAGTTCTGCAATTTTTTTCAAAGGCTAAAACAACCCCGAAACACATCCGAATCACACCCGTGCCCTCGGGGCTCCTAACCAAACACATGAACTAACTCAACAACATCATACGAACTTATCCGTGCGATCAAATCGCCAAAATAACATCAAAAACAATGAATCAAACCTCAAAATCAAGAGTTTTTCCTCCAACTCATTAAGTTTCCAAATTTAGAACTTTAAGTACGAAACACGTCAAACGACGAACTTTACAGAAACATCTCAATATATATATAAGACCTGTACCGGGCGCCGGAACCAAAATATGGGCCCGATACCAACACGTTCTAATCAAATATCATTTCAATTTTCCTTAACAATTTCAGGGGAACAATTTTACTAAAAAATTCATTTCTCGGGCCTAGGACCTCGGAATTCGATTCCGGGCATACGCCCAAGTCCCATATTTTCCTACAGACCCTGCGGGGCCGTCAAATCACGGGTCCGGGTCCGTTTACTCAAAATATTGACCAAGGTCAAATTTGTTCTTTTTAACATCAAATCTTAGCATTTTTTTACAGAATTTCATATTTAAGCTTCCGGCTACGCGCCCGGACTGCGCACGCAAATCGAGGTGACTCTAAATGAGGTTTTCAAGGCCTCGGAGTCATAGAATTTAGTTAAAAAGAGGTGATGACCCTTTGGGTCGTCACATTCTCCACCTCTAGAACAACCGTTCGTCCTCGAACGGACAGAAGAAGGAAGTACCTGAGTCGGGGAAAAGATGAGGATAACGGCTTCGCATATCGGACTCGGACTCCCAGGTCGATGCCTCAGGAGGCTGACCTCTCCACTGAACCCGAATAGAAGGGAAACTCTTCGACCTCAACTGACGAACCTACCGATCTAGAATAGCCACCGGCTCCTCCTCAAATGACAAGTCCTTGTCCAACTGGACAGTGCTGAAATCTAACACGTGGGCTGGATCGCCGTGATACCTCCGAAGCATGGACACATGAAACACTGGATGCACGGCTGATAAGCTCGGCGGCAAAACAAGTCTATAAACCACCTCTCCCACTCGATCAAGAATCTCAAACGGACTAATGAACCTAGGGCTAAGCTTGCCCTTCTTCCCAAATCTCATCACGCCCTTCATAGGCGACACTCGGAGCAATACCCGCTCGCCAACCATAAAAGCCACATCTCGAACCTTGCGGTCTGCATAGCTCCTTTGCCTAGATTGAGCTGAATGAAGCCTATCTTGAATGATCCTGACCTTGTCCAAGGCCTCCTGAAGCAGATCCGTACCTAACTACCGAGCCTCTCCCGGCTCAAACCATCCAACCGGAGACCGACACTGCCTACCATATAAAGCCTCATAAGGAGCCATCTGGATGCTCTACTGGTAGCTGTTGTTGTAGGCAAACTCAGCTAAAGGCAAAAACTGAGCCCACGAGCCTCCAAAGTCAATAACACAAGCTCGGAGCATATCCTCCAAAATCTGAATAGTCCGCTCCGACTGATCGTCCATCTGGGGATGAAATGCTGTGCTCAACTCAACTCGTGTGCCTAACTCTCGCTGAACTGCTCTCCAAAAGCGCGAGGTAAACTGCGTACCCCGGTCCGAAATGATAGATACGGGCATACCATGAAGGCGAACAATCTCCCAAATGTAGATCTCAGCTAACCTCTCAGAAGAATAGGAGACTGCCACAGGAATGAAATGTGCTGACTTGGTCAGCCTATCAACAATTACCCATACTGCATCGAACTTCTTCCGAGTCAGCGGAAGTCCAGTAACAAAATCCATAGTGATCCGCTCCCACTTCCACTCGGGAAGCTTAATCCTCTGAAATAAACCACCAGGCCTCTGATGCTCGTACTTAACCTGCTGACAATTCAAACAACGAGCCACATATGCTACGATATCCTTCTTCATTCTACGCCACCAATAATGCTGTCGCAAATCCTGATACATCTTCGCGGCGCTCGGATGAATAGAGTACCGGGAGCTATGGGCCTCCTCCAAAATCAACTCTCGGAGCCCATCCACATTAGGCACACATACTCGGCCCTGCAATCTCAAAACTCCATCATTATCTAAGGTAACCTGCCTGGCACCTCCGCGCTGCACCGTGTCTCTAAGGACACACAAATGGGGATCATCATACTGCCGATCACGGATGCGCTCCAATAATGATGAACGAGCGACCGTGCAAGCTAACACACGACTGGGCTCAGAAACATACAGTCTCACGAACCGATTGGCCAAAGCCTGAACATCCAAAGCAAGCGGCCTCTCATCGACCGGAATGTAAGCAAGACTTGTCATACTGGCTAACTTCCTACTCAAAGCATCGGCCACCATATTGGCCTTTCCCGGATGATATAAAATGGTGATATCATAATCCTTCAACAGCTCCAACCACCTCCTCTGCCTCAAATTCAACTCCTTTTGCTTGAACAAATACTGAAGACTCTTGTGATCCGTGAACACCTCACATGCCACGCCATACAGATAATTCCTCCAAATCTTCAATGCGTGAACTATGGCTGCCAACTCCAAGTCATGAACCGGATAGTTCTTCTCATGAATCTTTAACTGCCTCGAAGCATAGGCAATGACTTTGCCATCCTGCATCAACACTGCTCCAAGCCCAACACGGGAAGCATCACAATAGACTGTATAAGGCCCTGAACCTGTGGGCAAAACCAACACCGGTGCCATAGTCAGAGCTGTCTTGAACTTCTGAAAGCTCGCCTCACACTCATTCGACCATCTGAACTGGGCACCCTTCTGGGTCAATCTGGTCATCGGGGCTGCAATAGATGAAAACCCCTCCACGAACCGCCGATAGTAGCCTGCCAACCCCAAGAAACTTCGAATCTCTGTAGCTGATGCTGGTCTAGGCCAGTTCTTGACTGCCTCAATCTTCTTTGGGTCCACCTGAATACCCTCTGCTGATACGACATGACCCAGAAATGCAACTGAACTCAACCAGAATTCACACTTCGAGAACTTAGCATATAACCGACTATCCTTCAGAGTCTGAAGAACCACTCTAAGGTGCTGCTCGTGCTCCTCCTGGCTGCG
>NW_017673437.1:81409-106433 GCF_001879085.1 Nicotiana attenuata
GAGAGATTAGACGTACCTCGCCATGCTTTTCTTCTTTGCTCTTTTTTTTTTATACAATCACCTTAGTTCGGACCTGGTTTGGTTGATTTAAGTTCCAGCCTTGGGCTTGTATGGTCATCTCTGAACCCCGTTTCTAAAAAGCCCGTTCTTTATGGTTTGATGTCTTTGGGTCAAGTTTGACCCATGATTGATTCTGAGTGTAAATTGCAAGGGGTAAAGGGTTAATTGGGTATTTTGAAACTCAGGGATGATTTTTCTGTTAGCATAGAGCTTCTAGAAGATAATACAACTAAGAAAAGTTGACTGTTGAAAGCTTCATGGTTTAGTCATTTAAATATAGTTTGGCTATTGAAATTGCAGTAATCATCTGATTGTAACAATGTTTAGAATATTTGGTTGGTGTAAAAGTTAGTATGTTTTAAGGGGTAGACTCGGATCCATGTTCGCTATTGGTCTGTAAAGCGGTGTAAAGTTTGGATTCATGACATGATAAATGTATTGTCTAGTTCTTGTTCTTTTTCTGAAAATTCTTAAGGGATTGGGCCTGACTTTGCCCATGTCAGGCAGTCCATTTTGGGACTAGCTTCAAAGTAGTATGCATTGTCTTCCTCTTTGAGGGCCTCGATCTCAAGCCCTCGTTAGGATTCAGCAATCTCCGTTCGTTTCGAGTTTTTCTGCATGTTACACAAATGGGAGTTTTTGTCTCCCATAATAGCTGAAGGTTGGATTAATGGTGGCTTCTTGCTTAGTCTCTACGCTGGGCGTAATGTGAGCAACGGGTTTATGTCTTGTTTCCCTCGAATTTATTAAAACGTTTTGGGCTTACTGCTGCCTGGATTTTGCTCTAAGAAATCGGATTGAATAGCTGATACATTATCCATGCAAACTGGTACTACCTGAAGTGGGTTTAGATTCAACATTAATGTTAGATTAAACTCGGAATATCATTTAAAGACTTTCTTCTAGTTAAAATATAATTCCCTCATTTTGTTAAAACTTAGATTGAGCTGTGTGCAAATCAAAATTAATCTATGGCCCCTCAATGTTATTATATTAGACAATTAGGATAAATATTTGTAGAAAACCCTTTAGGGCCGTTTTTAAAATAACAATATGTGAGTTGTGTACACAGTTCGTCTGTGAATCATAATTACGATTCTAAAAAAAGGGGAACCAATTCGGAAAGTATGCGTTGCGCAACTGTCGATCAAATCTTCTTAATAATAAAAATGGTTTTCATAGGCTGCTATTAAATTTAGTTCATATAGTCCGAGGTGATGCCATCCACCATTTAATCATGCATGGCCCTTGTATTAATAACTTAGATATAAAAATGACTGATACTTTCGTAGTTTTCTTTAGGCACGGTTTAATATACTATCGTGGTTGTGGTACCACGTTCGCGGTGACCATGATTATGATTTTAAAAAACAAAATCGGAGCTAGTGACGTTCGCGCAAACTTTGGCCAAACTTTTTCTTAAAAATACATAAAGGCGTTATTAATTGTGGACAAACGTTCGCGTGGCATGATTTTTGATGCGCCAAACAAGATGAGTACACATACACGTGACTCAGTTTCTTGGATAATTTCTTAAATAGAAAGGTGCGGATTTCAACTGAAGCTGGCCATATAAATGCACATAGGTTCTAAATCAGTATATATAGACAATTTGATTTAAAGCCAAGTATGATCAAAGCGAGTCTAGAGGTGACACTAAAACTCACATCCTCCAACCAAGTCTTGCAGAGACTGCACACATAGCGCAGAATGTAGAGATAAGAACACATCACCATTGGTCAAACACAAATCAATTATCTCATGTTCCGAAGAGATTACCTACCGAAATAGTTCCACCATCTATCACCAGATCAATCGTGGGATTCTGTGTCTCTGCAGTAGGATACACATAAAACAGAGTCAATTTCCTCGATTCGGGATTTTAAACCGGTTGAACCGCTGAGAGGATCGATCACACCATAAAAAGAGCTTATTGGCCTAACAGTGGTCCGAACTTCTTGACAATAATCAAATCACATCCAACGTAATATTACGAGCATGCTGCAAGCATCATATAAATTCTACTGGGACACAACACTTCATCGGCCCCCTGGAGTAATACCCTATCCACGCCCCGATCTTGAGCTCGGCTCCACCACTGGCCTGAACTGCTGGAGTTTGACATTTCTGGGAGGCTACGCTGCTACCGGATTACGAGTAGCAGGAGTCTGCGACTCCTGCGTGGGCGAGGGCAGAGAGAGTAGACATGAGATAGCTAAAAATAGTAAGAAGATAAAAACCATGCTAGCGAAAAGTGAGAAAACACACATCCATGAGACCACAAACCGAATCGTTATCCATTGATCGTGCCTGATATTTAAAACTGAGGAGAAAACAATCAAACGCCCTCCTCTTGTGGAACGAGCTCTGAGCTGGCCCACCGGGGAGGCTGACAAGAACTCGCAGAAGCGGTTAGCGCTTTAGAGGGCGGGAGATCCACAGTACTTCTCGCGCAAAAGGCACACTGTGAGTGTACTACTGAGACTACTTTACTTGTGCTGTCTCATTTTTTGTTAATAGTGAGCTGCTGCTGAGATGGCTTGTGAAGAGCCTTCTTTGTCTGCTCATAAGATCATCCTGTGGTCCTCACCGCTTTAATGTAAGTTTTGAATTGTTATAACTATCTTCTTAACGCCACCCTCCGAGTCTTCTGAAAATGGTGCAGCACGTTCGTGTGGCCCGCTTTTTCTGTGAAACTAAACCAAATATGAACGAGGCGGGCCAGCGACAGGCCGGGTAGACCTTCAGTGGCTCCGGTACATCGCCCCTCTTCGGCCCCAGTTTGTCCGCTCGTGTAACCCAAGTCTAGAACACAACCCCAGGATTTAACCTAGAATAAACAGCAGCCTCAATGCCGATCGCCTAGTAGGTAGCGGCTTGGTTTGCATCATGTGCATTTGACTAAAGGGGAACTCACACAGGGGTTTGGGTCCGTCTAGGACAGGTTGTAACCCCGAAATAACCGAGACCAAATCCCTGATGGCATCATATGTGCTATTAGTCAACACAGTGTTCCTATCTGTGTTCCGGTCAACCCCTGCCTCAATGCTGCAACCCCTGAGTGACGCTTATGGACAATAAGAGCCGGGCAAAACAGTAATGAAACATAGATGAGTGACCGGTAGGAGAAGGAAATATATGAAAATAACCGCAAGGTGCATTAAAAGATCATTCCGCCACTGATTACCTTGATAGAGTACACAGACGCTAGGTAACTCTTGAGCCAAATTACAGTATTTATTGCACTACCACAAAACGCCAGGCAGCGACAGAGAAGAAACGAGAAGTAGTGTACGAATACTTCATAAAGTACTGTAGACTACATTATGGTGTCGCTATATTCAAAAATTAGTGTCAAAACATGACGACTCAATCACCCTGATACCGGACTCGGGGTCTCAGATTTACCCTTCCACTTACGGATAATGTATGGACTTGTACCGTATGGAGATACTCTGATACGGATATTAACCAGAGGAGAGAGCTTGTCTCACGACCCAAAATTCCCAACCCTCTATGAGGTGTTCGAGAGAAATATCGTCCAAAGGAGATGAGTCAGCTTTCACTTTCGAGTCTAGATAATATCTATGTCAAAGAAGAGCTTCTCTTTTGTAGAAACACTCATCAACCCTTTCATTTTATACTTGTTATGCAATTAAATTAACAATGGAAAAGCAATTAAATAATAGCGGAAAGTAAACTTTATAGCGGAAGTCTTAGATAACTAGAAAACACAAAATGCACAATAGCCAATACATGTCTCTACCACAGCCTGGTGTCACAACATACACGGACTATCTAAGAGTGCTAATACATCAGGGTCTGAAATGAGAATTAAACCTCTGTTGGGGTACAAAAGGAAACAGATCATAAAACAGATGAAGAGATGCCGGCCTGCGGACGCCTGCAAGACTACTCGGAATCTCGTGGACTAAAGGATGGCTTCCCGAGCTACTGCTGCTGTTCCGATACCAACGGATCTGTGCAAAAGAGCACAGAGGTAGTTTCCAGCACAACCGAGCCCATGTGCTGGTAAGTGCCTATTAACCCCGGCAAAGTAGTGACGAGGCTTAGACCAGACTAAATCCTATATCCTGTGCAATTATATATATATACAGCGGAAACAAAGCAAAAATAAACCAATAAGGATGGGAGGGGGAAACATGTTACGGGGAGATAACAGTTCCGAATAAAGCACCATGTAAGGAAAGGAACAAAATAACTACAATGTCACAAAGAGCAGAAATCAAACAAGTGCACGACATCACCCTTCGTGCTTTTACTCTCGTCCTCACCATGCAATAATATAATGAAAACGTGCACGACATCACCCTTCGTGCTTTTACTCTCTTTCCTCACCAAAGCAATTAGAATAATAAGATGTGCACGGCATCACCCTTCGTGCTTTTACTCTCTTTCCTCACATATAATCAATAGAATTGGCACGGAATGGTATATCGTGCGACACGACATCACCCTTCGTGCTTTTACTCTCTTTCTCACCAAAGCAAACAATGCACGCATCACCCTTCGTGCTTTAACACTCATCCTCACCCAAACAACAATCACAAACAAGGGCAAGGGAAATAAACAAGAACATATAGGAATCCCGGCAAGGGAGCAACAATTTAAACAATTAAATCCGGGCAAGGGAACAAAAATTAAAGAATTAAATCCCGGCAAGGGAACATTTCAATAACTCTTTCTCTATCTTTCAAATTCCATAATTCACTTTACCACTTGAGCCAATGCTCCAAAGGGTTCAATCATTTCATATACTTTCACAATTTGTAATATAACTTGAGCCAATGCTCCTCGATGTTCAAAGGTCATTATTTCCTTCCACAAGCTTTTCACAACAATTAGAGTCATCTGAGGCAAATACAACGAGTTTTCATTTAAGGACTCACGGTCATACTAGACGTTATGATGCTCGTCACCAATGCCCTACGTCGTTTTACATAGCTATACTCCTAATCCCTCAAGCTAAGGTGTAGACCAAACTATATCGAACTTCCACGGCCACTCATTCTCAACAACCGTCCTCTTTCCTTTTGCATTCGCGGAATTCGGCTCCCAAACAATCGTATCTATACACAAATGACTTCATAACATCAAATAATGCTAAACAATTCGAACCCAATGCCAAATTATAGGTTTTCCATCATTTTTCCCAAAAACTCAAAAATCGACCCCGGGCCCGCTTGGTCAAAACACGAGGTTCGAACCAAAATCAAATCTCCCATTCACCCACGAGCCCAAATATATAATTTATTTTCAAATTCGACCCCAAAACGAGGTCTAAATCAAGAAAAATTAAAAAGCCCTAACTTTACCCAAATACCCAATTTTCTACCTTAAATCACATGTTTTAGGCCTAGGATTTCAATAGATATTGAAGGAAATGGAAGAAAATAAGCTAAGAATTACTAACCCAAGAGTTTTTGATGAAGAATTGCTTCAATGGTCGCCTAAGAGCTTGGAGAAGAAAGGTTTTGTGAATCCCGTAATGACACTGTTCTGGAAATTTAAAATTTAACTGGGCGAAAAATGGTCTATGCGATCGTGAAGAATACAATGCGATCGCATAGAGGTAGGGGAAAATGGTCACCGCGATCGCGAAAGGAGCACTGCGATCGCGTAGAAGAAACAGGCTAGTCACTGCGATTGCAAACAGGACTATGCGATCGCATAGAACAAACTGGAACCCTGAAAATTTACACTATGTGATCGCGGACATGGCTATGCGATCGCATAGAACAAAGGACTGAACAACAGCAGACAACAGTTCTACAATTTTTTTCTAAGGCTAAAACAACCCCGAAACACATCCGAATCACACCCGAGCCCTCGGGGCTCCTAACCAAACACATGAACTAACTCAACAACATCATACGAACTTATCCGTGCGATCAAATCGCCAAAATAACATCAAAAACAATGAATCAAACCTCAAAATCAAGAGTTTTTCCTCCAACTTCATTAAGATTCCAAATTTAGAACTTTAAGTCCGAAACACGTCAAACGACGTCCGATTTTAACCAAACTTTACAGAAACATCTTAATATATATATAAGACCTATACCGGGCGCCATAACAAAAATACGGGCCCGATACCAACACGTTCTAATCAAATATCATTTCAATTTTCCTTAACAATTTCAGGAAAACAATTTTACTAAACAATTCATTTCTCGGGCTTAGGACCTTGGAATTCGATTCCGGGCATACGCCCAAGTCCCATATTTTCCTACGGACCCTTCGAGGCCGTCAAATCACGAGTCCGGGTCCGTTTACCCAAAATATTGACCAAGGTCAAATTCGTTCATTTTAACATCTTAGCATTTTTTACAGAATTTCATATTTAAGCTTTCCGGCTACGCGCCCGGACTGCGCACGCAAATCCAGGCGACTCTAAATGAGGTTTTCAAGGCCTCGGAGTCACAGAATTTAGTTAAAAACAGGTGATGACCCTTTGGGTCGTCATAAGAACACAACCCCAGGTTTAAACCCAGAATAACATAACCTCATGCCGGATCCTAATAGGAACGTCTGTTTGCATCACGTGCATTTGAGTTAGGGGACTCAACACAGGGGTTGGGTCCGTCTAGGACAGGTGTACCCAAGATAACAGACCATCCTGATGCAACTTACGTGCGATGTGAACATTTATTTGTTTCGGCTCGCATGCTGACCGGCTAGGAAAAAGAGTCAAGAGAAAAACCAAGAGTGATGTAGGAAGGAAATAAAACCCGATTTTGAAAAACCCGGTATTTGAAAATGTCCCGGAACTCTGCCGAAATTTTTCAAAAAAAAAAGTGTTGAAAACTAGAAAAAAGAAGAAGAGTCATTTCAAAATGAGTCAATAACATGTTTCTCCCGATTAGTCAAAACTGACCGAACTAAGCGGGTCTGATTCGCACCGGATGTGAGATGCTTAGGCAAACCTCATCGGTTCTGGCCCACAATTTTCAGAAAAAAATCCAAAAATATTTTCCTTTACTTCCTTCTTTAGAAAAGTCTTTCTATTAGACCCCAATTTTAAAAAAAAAATCCAAAAATATTTTCTTTTAATTTCTTCTCAAAATCCAAAAATATCTTCATTCACCTTTCGAAAATTGAAAAGAAAATTCAAGGTTCAAAATAATTTCTTTTTTAGAAGTCTTTCTTTCATAAATTCAAAATAAAAGTCCGTAAATCAAAAATATTTCTTTTCTTCTTTAGTAGTTTTCTTTCGAAATTTCAAAAAAAAAAAAAAGGAAAAAGAAAGTCAAAATTAAAAAAAATAAATATTTTCTTTCTTCTTTAGAGGTCTTTCTTTTCAATTTTTTTTTTTTAAAATAAAAACAAACAAATCGAAATCCAAAAATATTTTGTTTCTTCTTGTTAAGTCTTTCTTTTGAAAAATTCCAAAATCCATAAAAAAAAGAGTTAGTTTATTTACTTTATTCTAAATATCCTATGAACTACATAATGATCTGATTCATGCAGCGTCATGATACGTAGGCAATCCCCATAGGATTCGATCATAACCATAAAATGAAAAGAGAGGAAAGAAATTGAGTGGAAAGAAAGAGTGGCAAAACAAGAGAACAAAAGAGAGTGCAAACTAAAAGGGAAGCGATAGGGACCAAGTGAGAAAATCAATAATGATTAAAGAAAGGCATGAGTGAAAGAAAAGAATGTGCAAAGTGAAAAGAGTTAGTTAAGGCCGGGATGAAGCATGCAACCGTTCAAATACACGATAGAAGCATTCAACTGTTTAGGTGCATGCATCCCAAATGTGCGATTGCCTATCTATTAAACTCTTAAACACTAACAAGTTTGCTGTTGCTATTGCGAACAGGAAGGCGGTTAGTTTGTTTGGCATTTTGGCAAGCCACCAATATAATACCAGGTCTAAACACAAGGCGATCATGGCTAGCAAAGTGTCACGCCCCGAAACTGGGCCTGGATGTAACACGACACTCGGTGCCAGACTACATGTGACCGAGCGAACCAACTGGCTGGCTGAATCAACATGTGATATCATAACATACTGAATGCGGAAGATAAACTAACACATGCTGATATTCTAAAAGTCTAGATGATATAAGTCAAAGTGCGGAAATACTAATACAATTCTGAAACATATTTGCAGCCAACATAGCTTAACATGAAAAGCCTGAGACTCTGTCTAAGTGTTACCTTAGTCTATGAAGCCTCTAATGAAGTATTGAAAACACTGACTCTCTGTAAATACTGAAAGACTGTAAAGTGATGATAATGCCCCGAAGGAACTAGGGATCACCAAATAGCTGGTACGAGAATCCTAGCGCTCTGAATCATCAACTTGTAAATCATTACCTACATCGTGAGGTGCAGGCCCCGGGCAAAAGGGACGTCAGTACATTTGAATTGCACTGGTATGTAAAGCAACTGAAAGAAAGAATTATAAATGCTAAACTGAAACTAAGCTGATAACTGAGAATTGATAATTGATAACTGAAATAATAACTATTGAAACTGAAACTGAAATGATAACTGATAACTGAACTGATAACTGATAACTGAAATGATAACTGATCACTGAAACGATACTAATAATTGAACTGAACAAAGAAAGTAAGGATATGAATACTCCCTCTTCTGAATGATGAACAACCTGTTTATCTGAATAAATAAACTGCGGCCTCAAGCCCAAGATATATATATATATATATATATATATATATATATATATATATATATATATATATATATATATATATATATATATATATATATATATATATGTGCAGAAGTGCAGCCTNGGACCCAAGTATACGTATACATAACTGCGGCCTCAGGCCCAAAGATGCATAAAGCATAAACTGCGGCCTCAGGCCCAAAGATGCATAAAGCATAAACTGCGACCTCAGGCCCAAATACAGGTGTTCAACTTTCAGGGATTTAAAATCAGGAACTGAGAATCATACTGCAATACATGATAGTGAAACACTGAACCACACTGAGTTACATGATACCGGAATACTGGATCACACTAAGTTACATAATACTGGAATACCGAAGGACTAGACTGAGACATGTATTCTAGAACTGATTATGAACACTGAAACTTTAACTATTTATGGCATACTGAGTAATCTACTAAGACTCGAGGGAATCAAACCCAAGTCCACATTGAATACGCACTGAGCTCACAAGCTTCAAAACGAAAGTCATGAACGAGTTATGAAGCTGAAGAATAGAAGTTCTATAACTATTCAAGGAACTAGGCTAAACTATATTTCCGAGGAAATTAGTAACGTCGTAAAAGAAACGTAGTGTAGGGAGAATCGTTAACATTCCCAAACATAGAGAGCTAGCCTCACATATCTTAAATTCCTGCTCTTGAGCGTAATACAACGTTTGTCAACCCTTTCAACTTTAATCTATAGCAATACAAGTCAAAGGGATTCCATATTAGCTATGATGCTCATGTTTGGTCACTTAAGCATCTTATCAAACACTTGGTGAAAATAAAGCTTCATAGTCCTTATTAATGGTGTCTCTACACCCAATAACCCATTCTCTTATTCCTAGATAAATTCTAAAGTCTCAAATGGTTATAATCAACATTATTCTTTATCACCCATAAGGTAAACAACACCCTTAACCAATAGTCAACAATCAACACCCCAAACCTATAACCGTTCATGCTTTTCTATCAAACCCATCAACTCATATCTCATGAACTAGGGTTTATAATCATTAAACTAATGCTAGAATCAATTAGAGGGTGAAGGTATTACCTTTTTGAAGTTCAAACCCTTTGAATTCGAGTTCTATTCCTTTTCTCAACAATGATGTACCAATCGAATATCTAATGATATGGAGGGTTTACCCATGTTAATAAGATGTTGGGAAATTGAAATTAACTTAGAATCACCATTAGAACTTACCTTGGATGGTGGAGGGACCTTTAAGGAGTTAGGTTTTTGAGAGTTCTCCTTTCTAGAGCAAGTTTTTGTATTTTGTGGCTTTGAGGGACAAAGTAGGGCTTTAAAATGACCCCCCATGTGCACGCCCGCGCACCTGTAGGCCTGACCGCGCTATTGACCGCGCATAATGGCAGTAACACTGCCTCAAAAGAAGCGCGGCCGCGCATATTGCACATTGTTCTGTAGAATGCGCATAACTTTCTGCACAGAGATCCGTTTGGGCTCCACAATATATCATGGGAAAGCTATTTCAAAGGCCTACAACTTTCATGCTTTGTGTTTTCCCAAATTCCTTACAAAATTTCACTAAACCCTGCTAGAAGACAGACCTTCTGCAAACTTAGTCGATTTTGTCAAATCTTATGCACCTCACTTTCCATCTTGATTTGGAAACAACTATTTGCTTCCATAATCATCCGTATAGGACTTCATATGTCTAAAATATCAAATTAATACACATTTAACATATCCACACCTAGTCCGAATGTACGGGGTGTTACATCATCTCCCCTTTGGGATCATTCGTCCTCGAATGATTGTCCCGACTGTAACTTCTGCTAAATCCGGACCTTGAACGGATCTGGTGGAAGCATGAACTGTCATTAACAGTTGCATACTAAACTGAATGAATACATGATTACTGAACTGTTGAGGTACTGAATTGAATGGCTACTGCATTGATTGAATATTGGTCTGCCATGGATACATGAATATTGAATTAACATGGATATATGAATATTGAACTGACACGAATAATTGATTATTGAACTAACATCAATATCAGGGTACTAAGTTGGCATGGATATCTAAGTATTGGACTGACATGAGTAGATGAGTATTGAACTTACATGAGTATCTGAGTACTGAATTGACATGAGTATCTGAGTACTGGAAACTTGAATGTTATAACATGATACATGAAATACTGGCTATACCACCGCTAATTCTGGTGGCAACTCCAACTCATAAGCTATTTGACCGACCTTTTGTAGGATTCTATATGGCCCAATATAGTAGGGACTATGCTTCCCCTTCTTCCCAAATCTCATAACGCATTTTATAGCGGAAACTTTCAGAAACACCCAGTCATCAACTTGAAACTCTAGGTCTCTATGCCGCACTCTCGAATAGGACTTTTGGCAGCTCTGAGCCGTCTTCAAACGCTCTTGAATCAACTTAACTTTCTCCATAGTCTGATAGACCAAATTTGGTCCCAACAAATCCTCTTCACCAACTTTGGACCAACCAATTGGCGATCTACACCTTCGCCCATACAGAGTCTCGCACGTGCCATCTTGATACTAGAATGGTAGGTTATTATTAGCAAGGTCAATGAGGTATGTGATCATCCCAATTACTTTTAACATCAAGGACATATCCTCAACTTTTTGAATAATGCGCTCTGCCTGGATATCTCTCGAGGATGAAAAACTTGTTCCTAATCCTTTTTGAAAGAACTTCTAAACGTTCATTTTAAACTGAGCACCACAGTCCAAAATGACGGACAACGGAGTCCCATGCAATCAGAGAATTTCCTGAATGTATAACTTGGTATAATCTTCTGTTGAATCTATAGTCTTTACTGGCAAGAAGTGTGCTGACTTGGTAAGTCGATTTACAATCACCCAATCAATGATGCTTTCAAGATAAGCAAGATAATCCTGTTATAAACTCCATATTTACTATCTCCACTCAAAATATGTGTATTCTGTGATAAAACACTAGGCTTTGTGCTACTCGACTTTCACTTGCTGATAATTTGGACACTTGGACACAAAGTCTGCAACGTTCTTTTTCATTTTGTTCAACCAATAGATCTCCTTGGTCATGATGCATATTTGGGGAGCCTGGATGGAGAGAATACCTGGAATTATGGGCTTCTAACATGATCTTCCCTCTTTAAGTCCATCTATGTCTGGAACACACAATCTGTCTTGGTATTTTAAAGTACCATCATCACCCCCTTGTTCAAAAGCCATCATCTTATACTTGTGAATCTCCTTTTTCAACTGCAACACGTAGGGATCATCAAATTGTTTCTCCTTCTCTTCGGCTACTAAGGGGAACAAGTCCTATTCTAGACAACAACTCCGTCATCTTCGGAGTCCGAAGTCAACCTCCTATCTTGGCTGGTGAACTTCTTTCACCAGAGTTCTCTTATTTACCTCAATCATGAGTTATACTTCTCACACTTTATTTTGTTAAGCACTTCCTGAAAAACACATATAGCATTGTTGTGACCTAAGTCTTTGACCAGTACTCCGAAGACTAGAGTCTCGTGCAATGGCACTACCCTCGTGACACATAAATAGGCATGCTTTTATAGCTTTTCTGTGATCACTTTATCATCAATAACTAATCTTGGTGATCATTTTACTCACTTTGTGTTTCTTACACATGCTATACATAATCCCTGTGGTAATTATCCAATTTTCTCTCATTACTGAACGGGTTTTCTTTTTCATATCCCATGCTAACTATTCGGCTTTCAAATCTCTAACTGCACTTACTGATGGTTTTCACATCACCCCTTAGACCAATGGTCTTATACTTGCGGATCCTTCCTTTTTTTTTTGTTGGGATCCAAATAAACTTTCCTTATTTTCTGCAATTCTTTGCACTCTACGTCAATGACGACTCATCTTCCAACTTACTTTTGAGAAATCTTTCTTACTAGGAAAACTAAATTATTCACTTAACGGAAAGCTAATGTATTCACAACTATCATACACAATCTTAATAATTTAACTTTGCTCACACTGTCAATCCTGAAGAAACCACATTTCGATAATTCTTAAAGGCTATTCTTCAAGAGTTTGCTCTCTTATTACTAGCTGATTATTTTTCCCACTATCACTGTACTTCGGATTTAACTTAAACTCTTTGGGTTCTAATACACGTTCGGTATTTCAAACTGTCATCCACTCACTAGAGTTAACCTGGCTAAGTGAATCTAATTGTACCTCTACTAGCTCTGCTGAAAGTGCTAATTCACTGTATTAACTCAAAATTTACTTAATATTCTTTTACTAAACACCTGCTAGAATCACGTTTTCTTGTTCTACTTTGAATAACTAAAGTAAGGCATAAGGTTATTCTAACTTCCCTCACCATCCGGCCCTGTTCTACGGTCGCATACTATCCCTTTTTTTCTTCTAAACTATATGCATGGATCACACTTAGGGAAATTTCATCTGTCTTAAACAAAATTAGAATATCTAACCCCAAACTTTCTATATAATACTAAATCATATCATACTATAAACATCCCGGGTAATCATTTAGTCACATAACCTAAGGGGGAACTGCCATATATTTTATATTACATCAATAGTTGCTTCTTATAGTAGCTTGCTAACGTGGTACTTCTAGTTCTGATTTGAATAAATCTAAACAACTTAAAATCATTCCCTAAAATTCAATTTCGGTTGCTCTTGGTTCTCATTTTGTACAGCATGTCTTCTTAGTCATATACATGAGTTGTACAAAAAATACATCTCTGATAAATCACTTACTGCACCATCCGACGATTCTTGGGTCTTAATCCAGACCTAAAATATGCGAAGATTTCGCTATAACCACTGTTACTTACTTTTTTTTGAGAACCCATATATATCATTGTATACTCACAAGTCGCCAGAAATTTTGATACACTGAAAATTGGATATTTGGTAAACATATAACTGAATACTGGAGTACTGAATAACCACAACTTGCAAATTGAAAGACTGTATAACTGGTAAAGGAGGTAAATCGATAAACATAAGACATGATAATTGCTTTTGTACTTTCTGATAAGGTTATGCTCTAATATGTACTACTATCCATTGCATCCCACTTTTAACATCCTCTCAAGTCTCATATTTACCAACCTGTACTCTATAATTATACCCCAACGGGCAATTATCCTCTCTAGGACCTTAGGTTTCTCCTGCGCGTCGCTTGGGCATCCAATACGTTTGGAATTCGATAGGAAGAGAAGGTTAACTATTGCTCTAAGCTTCATGGCACGATCTAAAGTAGAAAGAAATGAGACAATCCTAGATGTCTTGGTAGTTAACCGTTTACATGTGTGGCCGGTACACATATATAAAGGAAACTCCACTGGACACGACTTCATACACTCCCTAGGACTCTTGAACCTAGTGCTCTAGGTTCAAGAGTCCTAGGGAGTCTATGAAGCAACGCCCCGAACCTGGGCCTGGACGTAACACGTCACTCGGTGCCTGACTACATATGACCGAGCGAACCAACTGGCTGGCTGAATCAATATGTGATATCATAACATACTGAATGCGGAAGATAAACTAAAAGATGATGATATTCTAAAAGTCTGGATGATATAAATCAACGTGCGGAAATACTAATACAATTCTGAAACATATTTGCAGCCAACATAACTTAACATGAAAAGCCTGAGACTCTGTCTAACTGTTACTTTAGTCTATGAAGCCTCTAATGAAGTACTGAAAACACTGACTGTCTGTAAATACTGAAAGACTATAAAGTAATGATAATGCCCCGAAGGAACTGGGGATCACCAAATAGCTGGCACGAGAATCCTTGCACTCAGAATCATCAGCCTGTAAATCATTACCTACATTGTGAGATGCAGGCCCCGGGCAATAGGGACGTCAGTACATTTGAATTGCACTGTTATGTAAAGCAACTGAAACAAAGAATTATAAATGCTGAACTGAAACTGAAACTAAGATGATAACTGAGAATTGATAATTGATAACTGAAATGATAACTATTGAAACTGAAACTGAAATGATAACTGATAATTGGTAACTGAAATGATAACTGATCACTGAAATGATACTAACAATTGAACTGAACAAAGGAAGTAAGGATATGAATACTCCCTCTTCTGAATGATGAACAACCTGTTTATCTAAATAAATAAACTGCGGCCTCATGCCCAATTATATATATATGTGCACAACTGCGGCCTCGGGCACAAGTATACGTATACATAACTGCGGCCTCAGGCCCAAAGATGCATAAATCATAAACTGCGGCCCCAGGCCCAAAGATGCATAAAGCATAAACTACGGCCTCGGGCCCAAATACAGGTGTTCAACTTTTAGGGATTTAAAATCAGGAACAGAGAATCATACTGCAATACATGATAGTGAAATACTGAACCACAATGAGTTACATGATACTGGAATACTGGATCACACTGAGTTACATAATACTAGAATACTGAATAGGACTAGACTGAGACATGTATTCTTGAACTGATTATGAGCACTGAAACTTCAACTGTTTATGGCATACTGAGTAATCTATACTAAGACTCGGGGGAATCAAACCCAAGTCCACATTTAATACGCACTGAGCTCACAACGTTCAGAACGAAAGTCATGAACGAGTTATGAAGCTAAAGAATAGAAGTTCTACAACTATTCAAGGAACTAGGCTAAACTATATTTCTGAGGAAATTAGTAACGTCATAAAAGAAACGAAGTGTAGGGACAATCATTAACATTCCCAAACATAGAGAGCTAGCCTCGCATACCTTAAATTCCTGCTCTTGAGCGTAGTACAATGTTTGTCAACCCTTTCAACTTTAATCTATAGCAATACAAGTCAAAGGGATCCATATTAGCTATGATGCTCATGTTTTGGTCACTTAAGCATCTTATCGAACACTTGGTGAAAATAAAGCTTCATAGTCCTTATTGTTGGTGTCTCTACACCCAATAACCCATTCTCTTGTTCCTAGATAAATTCTAAAGTCTCAAATGGTTATAATCAACATGATTCTTTATCACCCATAAGGTAAACAACACCCTTAACCAATAATCAACAATCAACACCCCAAACCTATAATCGTTCATGCTTTTATATCAAACCCATCAACTCATATCTCATGAACTAGGGTTTATAATCATTAAACCAATGCTAGAATCAATTAGAGGGTGAAGATATTACCTTTTTGAAGTTCAAACCCTTTGAATTCGAGTTCTAGGCTTCCTTCTCTCAACAATGATGTCCCAATCGAATATCTAATGATATGGAGGGTTTACCCATGTTAATAAGATGTTAGGAAATTGAAATCAACTTAGAATCACCATTAGAACTTACCTTGGATGGTGGAGGGACCTTTAAGAAGTTAGGTTTTTGAGAGTTCTCCTTGTATATCAGATACCAGATATCAGCAGTTCTAAAACAGCCCGAAATGATCCGAAACCACCCCGAAATACACCCGAGGCCTACAATCATACAAACCAGTCCCATAGCATAACACAAACTTGCTCGAGGCCTCAAATTATATCAAAATCCTAAATCACACCTCAATTCAAACTTGATGAACTTTAGAACTTCAAACTTCTTCATTCGATACCGAAAGCTATCAAATCACATCCGATCGACCTCAAATTTTGCACACAAGTCATATTCAACATTACAGACCTACCCCAACTTCCGAAATCGGATTCCGAGCCCGATATAAAAAATTCCGCTTCCGGTCAAACTTCTCAAAAACCTTCAAATTTCTAACTTCCGCAAAACGAATAGAAAATGACCTACGGATCTCCGAATCCACTTTCGGACGTGCTCCCAATACCAGAATCACCATACGGAGCTATTTCCAGACTTGGAATCCCGAACGGACATTGATAACATTGAAATGCACTTTAACCCAAATTTATGAAATTCTTCCAAAAATGCTAACTTCTACAATAGGCGCCGAAACGCTCCCGGTTCATCCAAAATCCGATCCGGACATACGCCCAAGTCCAAAATCATCATACGAACCTGTTTGAACCTTGAAATCCCGCTTCCGATGCCGTTTACTCAAAAATTACACTTTAGTCAACTTCCAACTTAAAGCTTCCGAAATGAGAATTTTCTTTCCAAATCAACTCCGAACTTCCTAAAATTAAACGGGTACAAGTCATAATACCTGAAGTGAAGCTGCTCATGGCCTCAAACCGCTGAACGACGCGCTAGGCTCAAAACGACTGGTCGGGTCGTTACATTCTCTCCCACTGAAACATACGTTCGTCCTCGAACGTGCTGAGAATTGCGCTGGAGTTGTCTGATATTACTGTTTAACACCTCGTGCACCTACCTGTGCTACCACAACTCAGTTGAGCACATTAGCTCGATCTAATCTGAAGATAACCTCTTTCATTTAGGCAAATAAGCCTTAGAGCCTAGTTCCAACATCCGAAGTTCTCTGCCAGGCCTGCTTCCAACATATGAATGCCGTATCAATCACTAAACGCTGAACCAGAACATGACTGCACACCCTTGCTGAATTCACACCATGCGCCACATCATTCACAAGACCATAATAACACTCTCTGATCATAATAGCCTATATTTCCCGAATCTGATGCTCACAATACACCCCATGACATATATAAGTCATGTTCTAACTCTTTGCAATACCACCACGATGGTAGAGATGTGTAAAAATTCATAAACAACTGCCGAGTCAACAAATCATTGAGTCTATACTCCTAACAAGAACCATTACATAATTCTAAACCAAGTAATGGCATTTGCTCTTTAATATACTTCATATAATTCGATCGCACTGATCCTAGATCCAATAATCTCGTCTCACCCAGTACGAGCTGCTCAGGAAACAAGCCACGCAACTAATATGAACTTCCCTCAGAAAAATGGGAAACAAAACGCACAAATTAGAATATAGGAAACTGTACGCAACATCACGCTGTTGCGGCGTGCAACCCGATCCGGAAAACATACTCGTGGCGGCGTGCCACCCGATCTAAACATAAAATTCACATAAGGAGATACTTACCGAGCTAAATTGCTCATTACTACAAAATACCGAAAATCGGCCACAAGCACGCTAAGTGCATAATATCATCCCTAGGGAGACAGATAGCGCCGTACGCTACAAAACTCACAATTGAGGTGCGATATATGAACTGAATCTCGAGAGCTATCCTGCTTACATAACACCATCGCTAAGCGGAACCTCAACACATAATAAATTTATCAAGCCGTTTCACAATTCACACGGCACCATATAGTATTACATGAAATTGTCGACGACGAAATAACATTCAACGTTCGAATACTCCTCCATAAGGAGTGCTATGCTGGAATGAACATATCTGGCCTGATATAGAGCCCATATTCATATATAAATCCACCCACCGACCTTAAGCCGATTCCGACCGCACCGTACTAGGCTAATAACCTTTCAAGGGTCCATAATAACCCCATTTTCCCATAACTCACAAGAACAACCCTCATATCCAGAGCAAACCTCCACATTCCACAACCCAATAAACCGAGTGCCCTCCTGGCATAAATTCTCAAATTAGTGATAATACCACAATCTTCGCACTTGGTCTAAATCTTCAATCAATCAGGTGACTACCTGTCACACTTATACAATCTTCCCGTGGAACATGCTTCCATGACTTCCCGCACCGGGTAACAAGTCTGCACACCCATACCACTGGCCACACTAACGCTGTGACTCAAATCTAGACTCCACAATCGGTATGCAAAGCCTTTTGCACAAGACACCGATCTCCGGTGACGCTGAAAGCAATACCAGCTAACTTTAAAAATCTAAATCCTTTCCTGCTCATCCGAGCTCGTGACATCCTTGTTAATACCGGACAACGACCTTAATCCTTAACCTTCAAATTTCATACCGCTCATTGTACCTAACATGCCAATATGCGATAGTACGAGAATTTCATCATAACCCCTGAACCACTAATATGGTAAACACTTCATCACATAGAAACTTTTTACTTAACTCATTCCAAGAGAACCATAGGAACACGCGAATTCTCATAACCGTAGAACATTCAAATCCTCAAATAGTTGTCTAAACCACCATAACCCTTCCGGGATCCGCCTACACATAACAGGCCATAGTACTTGAATACTTCCGAATAAGGCCGTCAAGCTTCGCACGTACCGCCACAAATCACATGTATAACTCAATGCGCTGAAGGAACTGATCATTGCCACCATCATGCCTATTCAACCATTTCTAGCCGATTCGACTTCTTTTAATTTACTCTGGACTTGCATCAGGAATAATATAGCTCCATTCAAAACGCAACGAACCCAAATCCGCACTCATCCTGAGTGACCTTATTTCACGAGACCACGTTGTCTCAAAACACACGAACCATCTCATACCCTCCTTGTGTGTATATTCGCGTCTTCAGCTGGTACACCTATTCTGATAATTTCTTCATGCCTTCGAAGTCGTTTTCCCTCATTCCTTCAAATGCTACACTGCAAGTCGAAGATAACATGGAACACTCCAAGCCCCTTCTTCATAGTTCGTTGCAAAAGCTCGATACTCAACCATACTATGGACTCGAAATTCCTAGGCACCACACTTCAACTTTTGAATCCACTAGGACCGTTGTTGAGAGTCATCCACTCTGACTTGGTCCCGAATATAATCAAACCCCAAGGTTCTTCTAGCACATGAACACCCTCTCAAAGAGGCACTCGGTTGAATCACTTCCCTTGTAAATCTCCTCTACACGAAGAATAAATCCTGAATCTTCCCAAATCTTGAACATGAATTAATAAGGCCAATTATAGCACACCTTCCTCAAATCCTCTGTTCAAAACGCCACTAATGTTCTCTTTTCTTAGTCGTAATAACCCATCAATATGCCGATCACCATAAACTTCACAAGTAGATAACAATACAATCCAATCGTAGGCGGTGGGCCTCTCCCACTTAGCTTGAAGCTACCATTGCATAAACCTGGAACCCGCCAAGATTCTTCCTTCGTCGCTGCATCGGGTACGATTGCTACTAAATATAACCATTTTGAGCCCGTGCTCATTCGCCAGTCGTACGAGTCCGTTCACTTCTTATGGGCATCAACTAAAAGGTGCGACAGTACACTTCAATCCAAAGTCATGTTGTAACCTTCTTCATATCAAGAAACTCTTTTCCGTCCTATCCAATCTTCCTCTGCATAGCAGCCAATATTCCAAATTAAGCCCGTAGACCCAGTCATTGACCATCGAGAATCCTGAATCAGTCCAAACTTCTCCCAAGGCGTGTGGCTATCTTACTACAGAACCCATATGTTACTCTGCCACTCACCCACTTTGGTCAAACCCCTTTCCTTTAAGTAGGTACTCTTCTTCTGCTCCTTACACCTGGCATACTAGAAATTTAACCACCGCCTGACACTTCCCACATGTCCTTCCTCATCCTTTGCTACCCAGTTGTTGCCTTAAATCAATATCTATCTCTGTAGCACTTGAACCGATCGATCGCAACTAACTCCTCCCCTTTCCGAAGATCCTCCTTCTCGAGCCGTCAGCATTAGAAATACCCATTCAATCCTGAACCACCGCACCCAGCGATCTTTGACAGCCGCTTCTCCAATACTATCTCACAATATCCTGCCCCAAAGGTGAATTGTAGAAGATCATAACACCAGCGAACTTAACACATTCAATCGAGGACGACGACACCACGTCGCAAATAAAAATTCCACCACACTTGAAAACACCTAGTCTCGTTACCCTATCAACCCAAACCTGAACATTTATAGTCCGATTGCCTTTCCTCTGCCGGAAATAAAATACCGAATCTATGAATCATGCCCTGAGTAGACCTCCATTCAAGTCATTTACTGCCCCGACACATAGGCAAGCATCCTACCACCACATCCATACTGTGCGATAAAAACACATGAGCATCATAGCAACCTATGCATAGCTCCAAAGCTCCCAGAAGTACAGGTACTGAGCTGAAACAACAGATTATCCTTCCGAAAGGCCAATAAACTATGCAGTGAGAAACATCCCGCACCACATCTATAGTACCATCACAATTCCTCGATTCCCGATTTAGAACTGCCGCTTCATGTCACATTAGATTGAATGGGAAGGAAATAAAGGCATAAGCCCCAAAGGAATCAAAACGCACGATGAGGAATCAAGAAGGGAAGTGCTCCTAACAGCCCTATAGCCTCTCGAAGATAAGTACAGACGTCTCCGTACTGATCTGCAAGACTCTACTAGACTCGCTCATGACTCGTGAGACCTAAGGGAACCTAGTGCTCTGATACTATGTTGCTACGACCCAAAATCCATTAAGGGTCGCGATGGCGTCGGACACCACAGTCAGGCAAGCCAACACCAAGAAGTTAATTCAATTCTCATTTTAGTATTTTTGAAATTGTTTCTTTTCCTTACATTAAACAATAATAAATGAACTTCACCGAGTAAGTAGCGATGCCTTTAACAAATTTTTCGATACTGAATAATCCCATATACATCCTAGACCCGGTGTCACAAGTGCATGAGCAATTTAGAAATAAAATATAATACAATAACTGTCCAGAATACAAATTGGACAGAAAAGAAAATACAATACTCTGAAATAGACTCTGCTGGCTGCGGGTCGTCTCGAGAGATGCAGCTTACCTAAGTCTCCGTATCAACCATGCCCCTACGCCCAAAGAGGCTACTAGACATACATGTGCCTGTGCAAAAAAAATGCACAGCAAGTGTCGCATGAGTACGAAAACAATGCGTACCTAGTATGTAACCAGTCTAATCTCGAAAAAGTAGTGACGAGGGGTCGACTTCGTCACCTACTAGTGGTCTAATAATATTCGGTACAGTAAGGAAGTGAATACATATGAAACCGAGTAAATATATGAAATAAACATGCATAAAACACGTGGTACAGTTCCCCTCTTTACAATTTTACTCAAGCTCTCAACTAGCAAGTTCCCTCCCTAATAGGAGCATATATATGTAGATATAATGGATATCATCAAGAGGTTATCGTAATTCCAATCAGGGAAAAACCCTCAGATACACCGACTTCTAGCCAATTATTACCCACGATTCCATAAGAATGATATATATATATATATATATATATATATATATATATATATATATATATATATATATATATATATATATATATAGGAAATGGCGAGGCGTACAACCCGATCCAACATAAAAGTAAATTGTGCACTGCCGAGGGTCGAACGATGCAAACCATAGATGCATCTATTAACCTGCCGAGGCGAACGACCCGCTCCCATGAGAGTGTGGTACATAAATCCTGCCAAGGTGAATGGCTCGATCCCATAAGAGTAGTAGAGGAAATACCCCGCTTGCAAATCATACGTGCGACGCGGTCAAACATAAATTTAACATTAAAATCATATCTCTTACTTGATTCTTTTCAGAAAAAGGAAAATTCAGCTTGTAGTTTTTTTTAAAGAAAATTACCCCGCTCGCGAAACAATACATGCGATGCGGTTACACATAGATTTCTTAAGCTATTATAATACTTCCTCAATTCCTTTCGAAATTAAGAAGTTCAAATGAAACCTTTTAAATCTTATATTCTTCGATTTCACTCCTTTCAAAATATTTAATAAGCAAACTCAATCTCGCTCCCTCTCAAGGCAAGCAATAAATATAAATCAATAACAATCTCAACAAGGTATGATGTAAGCCTAAAACTACCCGGACATAGGCATAGCTAGTAGCTACGTACGGACTCCCGTCACCTCGTGCGTAGGTAGCCCCCACAAATAGAAGCACATAATTTTTTACCTTGAAAATGGTAATAACAATTAGATTTGATTTTGTGGTTCTAAAAATATGTGATCTATTTTTATGCTAGTTGTTAGGCAATAGATGCTGAGTGAAGGATTAGAAATTAAGATGATAGCTTGTAGATAATGTAATAATCAAACCGTATGGTTGAGAACCGGGGCCTCGAGCTGGCGATACGGGGCCTCGAGGTCGTGTCAGACGCCCGACTAAGGGTGGTCGATGAAGGATTAACAGTTATGAGAGCTGCGATGATGGCTCTTTATGATCAATAATGAGCCATAAATGATGAACAATTAATAGAACACTATGGATATAAGCAATAAAAGTAAATAATGAGACCAAGAGAATATGTTTAAGTTAGAGAGCAGAGAATGTTCTTGTATTCAATGTAGTGTGTTGTACCTTGTGTTTCACATCCCCTTTGCAAAATGACAAGGATCCCCTTTATATATCAGGGGGAATCCCAATATAGTACAAATGCATTTATTACAAAGATATGGGGTGGTACAACCATTTAATGCCATGATACGGGTTTGGACTAGCCTAATAGACTTTGTTAGCCCTAGTCACGTGCCTTGGGAACCTCACATCGATCCACCCTAGCCGCTAGTTCGTATTGCCCCGAGGTCGATCATTTAGAACCCTCGGGGTCGAAACCCCGAGTTGAGCTTCGAGCCTTCTGGGGGCGGTCTTTATGAGGCGCCTTAATGATCATAAAATCGGACCACTGATTTTTTTCGTATAAAGATAGTCCCCGCATTTCTTAGAATAAAATGATAAGAAACGAGTTTGACACCGATCCCCTCGAGCTTCTTGCGATGATGTCATGCTTATGATGTCAGCTTTTGCGATAACTGAGACGTCCCATCAATACGTCTTTCCTATGAACATTTGATGTAGCGCCAGTTTACTTTCTCGAGGCGATAATATCGCCGCCGATCCGTCTCCCAACAGGCATTGATTGCGCCTGTCGATCCGTTTTCCAAAGACATTGATTGCGCTGTCGGTTATGCTGCCACCTTCTCTATAAATGGAAGCTTTCTTGAACCAAAACTTCATTCAATCGTTCTTCAACAGCCCTTTACTCCTTTATTCTCTTCGTCCTCATCCAACGCTATTTCCCATGTTTGAATCCCGTGGCCATAAGATCACACGGCAGTGTTCTCATCAGTTATGCCATGGCCCTTTACCAGAGCTTACCCCTACTAAGTGGGATTGCACTGGTTTGTTGTTGTTGGCCTGAAATAATGATAGAGAAATCTCAAATTATCTTCGCATTAAAGGACATGCGGACTATGATCTTCTGCTCATCTCTCTTAACTACCTGGTGCGGCGCTTCACTCCTTTTGCTTTTTGTGGAGTGAGGTGGTGCCATCTACTAACTGTTGCATCCCGCACCGGTGCAACGTCTCAAGAAGTGGCTTCACAATAGTAGTGCTGACGAGACCCATACTCGCCAAATTTTTTACCCATCCACTTCTTCATCTTTTTCCGCTTCTTCATCATTTTCTGCTTCTTCGTCCTTTTCCGCCTCGGAAGGGGTTCTTAAAGACATCATTTGGAAGGTCGATATGGCTCCCCGAGGGAATGGTTCTCGCAGAAACGGCTCCCAAAGATGCATCCTCGAGAGTAGATTTAGACTTTTAGACGTTATTCTTTGTTTCTTTGTAAGGACCCTTTTTGGGCTTTTGTAACCATGTGTAAGGACCCTTCGTGGGCTTTTGTAATCATCATTTACTAATGAAAAGCGTTTCTTCAATTTGTCTCGGATTTATGCCGGATTCCTTTTTATTTGTGTTTGCGAAGAATCAGAGCATGTGATTTCGCCGATCGGTCCAAATACCGGGCCTGGGCGTAGGAATTTCCTTGGTTTTTGATTGGTAAATATGATTTTCCCTGGGATCTTTTGCCTCTCTTCGGACCAAGTCCGGATTGACTTGATACAAACTTAGGTCGCCGTGACCGGCGACTTCGAATTGAGTGAGAGTGAGGCCTCGATTTTTAGAACAAAATGTAGGCCTTTTAGACCCCATCGATAATCCTTGAGGGATAGTTTGCTTGAGCCTCTGAGAACAAAAATAGCCCTTAGGCTTTCACAAACAGTCCTCGAGTGAGATTTTGCTCAAGCTCGGGCGACCTGAAAACTTGTTTTGGACTTAGAGTGAAGATAGCCTTAAGGCGTTATAGATAGACCCCGCATGGGGGGTACGCCTTGACTTGGATAGCCCCTGGATTAATGTAACCGAGAGGACGTTTAACTTGATCCGAAGGTGAAAAATAGCCCTAAAGCTTTATTAGTAATTCTTGAACGAAAATTGGCTCGGGCTCGGGTAGCTTGAGGGCCAAAGAATCGGGCGAATGACCCGCATTTGTAATAGTAGAAATCCCTGAGGTAGGGTACCACCTCGAGGTTAGGCTTA
>NW_017673437.1:107473-136256 GCF_001879085.1 Nicotiana attenuata
AATGATGTATAAAACTTGTAATACCAGTTAAAGTGGCAAATGAAGTTGCTAATGAAAATGAAATGGAAATTGTTTGTGATATGTTTATAGAAATTGATTAATGGAGTCCATCTCCTAATTATTCATGAGTTAGTTGGGTAGAATGAGACCTAACAGGCTTGCTCGCCCGGGTTTACTCAGTTGAGCGCCGGTCGCGCTCCTCGGATTTTGGGGCTTGACATTCCCCTTCTGTCTATATAGCTAATTTTGGCTCGCTACTTTTGTTCATTAACCTCTTTTTATATGTTAAAAATGCAGAATCGTGACTTCACATGATTGATTCTGATTTTCTTTGATTGATTGGTAATTCAAAAAATTTCTATTAAAACCCTAGCATTCTACCCGTCGTTTGAATTAATTGGTTTTGTTACCTTATAGCAGGATGAGTCCAGCCCGGAGGCTCAGAGAGGGTGCATCAGCCGAGCCTACAACACTCGATATCTCTGGCTATGGAAAAATGGTCCCCCTCCGCTGCCATCTTCTTTTCCTGTCGAAGGTACCTCGGGGAATGGGGGTTCTCTGCCGTCGACTTCTTCTCCCGTCGAAGGTACTTCGAGGGATGCTCGAGGCCAAGGGCTGCATATATCGAGCGACCGTATCCCAACCGGGAGTGGTTTTACTGGTGTTGATGGAGCCAGACTAGTAGACGTGCGCTCAACTTTTGAGGAAGCTCAGCGGCTCTACTCTGTGGTGAGTTTTGGCCGATCGTATCGATTCTTTAGCCTTTGATATTTTTCTCTCTTCTTGAGTTTCTCCTCCACGGGCTTTTAACAAGCTCAAGTTTGAGCTGCTTCGTCGTGAGACCAGGTTGCGAAAAGCCGTGGATGGGGAGAAATCTCTCAGGCTTCTTTGTGATGAGAGAGAAGACGAGTTGGCATACTTACGGTATGAGGCGAGTCAAAGTATAGACTACGAAAGCTACCTCGAGAAGCAGGTAATTTTTATTCCAAGGGGGTGCGTGTTTCTTCTTCTATCTTCTGAGGCTAACATTTCATTTTCTTCAGTTGCAGAAAAAGACGGAGGACCTGGAATGACTTTGGAGCAAAGTTGGTCAAGCCAGGTTTGAGTGCGATGAGCTAAAGGCTCGGGTGGACGCCCAGGTTGCGGCTAACAAGAATGCTTTGGCCAAGGCTTCCGCCCTCGAAGTGCAACTCCGCAACGCTCGTGAGAACAGCTCGGTCCGGACGGACATGATTATAAAGCTCGAGTCTGAGCTTTTGAAGATGAAGGCCGAAGTCGTAGATGCTCGGGCTGAAGCCGGAGCGATCCAAACAAAGGCTGATAAGAAAGTGGCCGCCTATTTGAAGGACGCTGCCGACGCTCGAGCTGAGCTGAGAGGGCCTCTTGACCGTGAGAGCAGAAGCAAGGAGTATGCTTGGTTCAGATCTCGAAGGGAAACCCTCGAGGAGATCCACGCTAGGGGCTTTGACCTCTCGGAAGAGATATAGCAGGTAAAGGCGGACGAATATGATGCTAAGTTCCTTCTGTCCGATGCCGAAGATAGCGAGAAAGAGGCCGACGGGCCATAGTCCCCGAGGGGGACGTAGGCTTAGGATTTTTTCTTTTCAATCTTGTGTGTGGTGTTCCTGGAAGATTTTGTAAGTGAAGCCTTATGTAATTATAGAAGGAAAACTTTTTTGGTGGCATTCTTCTTTGCATATGCACGTCTTTGTTTGCTTTGAATTTTGGCGCTTTGTCAATGATTTGCCGGATAAATTGGGTCTTGGGGTAAAGAACCCTTAGGCTTTCGATATGGGCCCGAGACTTGTCGGGCCGGCCCCGTAGGCTCTTATGCGTTTGCCTTTAGGCATTCTCGACTGTGTTTGGGTTCGACCTTTGAGTCGGGTTTCAACTTTAGTTTATTGATCTTCAAGTTTTTGAATTTTAAGCTGGCCCTTAGGCTCTTACGGATTGGGTCGGTACGACCTTTTATATGGGCTGGCGATAATGGCTCTTACGCACTGGGTCGGTACGACCTTTTAGTATAAGCTGGTGTTTACGCTCTTATGCTTTTGCTTTTAGGCATATTCAGTTAACTTTTTTTGGCTCAATCTCCGAGTCGGGCTTCTACTCGAGCTCATTGACCCTTAAGTTTTTGAATTTAAAGCTGGCCCTTAGGCTCTTACGCGTTAGGTCGGTAAGACCTTTTATATGGGCAGGCGATAGTGGCTCTTACGCGTTAGGTCGGTATGACCTTTTATATGGGCTAGCGGCAGTGGCTCTTACGCATTGGGTCGGTACGACCTCTAAAGTAGGCTTTATTTTTCCCTCATTAAGGACTTTTGAAATTGTGTTTGCTTGACTCTTCGACGGTTCGATAGAAACCTCGATTGTGAGTCGTCATGTGGTGATGAACGGGAACCTCGGAAGGTTTTGTTCGGTGGCTGAGTGTTTCGAAGCCTGTAGTTTGGAGCTGACATTGTCGAAGCTTTTGTGCCTATGTCGAGGGTAGCCTTGGTAACCGGTTCTTTTCAAAGTAATTTCGAAGTAATTAAAGGCCTGTGATTTTGTAGCGATGGTCGTGCGTCCCCGAGTCGCGTCAGTTTGGCCGGAACCTTATGACCGTAGTCATTTATGTTTTGCCGTAGCCTTTTAGTTCCCGAATGAAGTAGTTTTGGCGTCTATGTCGAGGGTATGGCTTTTTAGGGGTCTTATAAGTTCGATATATAGCCTTAACTTTAAGATCGCGATTATGCCTTTTGTATGGTCTTATAAATTTTTGCATGCCTTACTTGAGGTCTTACAGTTTTGGTTACTTGGTACAAGTATGGTTCATGCCTTTCTTGAGGTCTTACAGTTTTGGTTACTTGGTACAAGTACGGTTCATGCCTTGCTTGAGGTCTTACAGTTTTTGTTGTTGCCCTATATAGGTCTTACGAGATCGAGGTTGTCCACATGGGGTCTTATGGCCTCGGGTTTTTGATAAGTCGATGAGGTGGCGATTGGCGATAGTCCCCGAGTGTTCTGGATGTCAATCCCCGAGTGTTCGGCACATTTTGGGCCCTGGGGCCATTTTTGTGAACTTGATGTTGCCTCGTTGAGGGCTTATGAGTTCTAAGCTTTCGACCCGGAGGTCATACGGCTTTGATTTTTTGACGCCAGTCCCCGAGTGTTCGGGACATTTTTGGCTCTGGAGCCATTTTTGTAAAGAATAGCAAACTTCTTTGAAACGCGAAATGCTTTGATGGAGGGGAAAGTATTCTTTGATTACTTGGTACAAGTATACACATTTTTTCTGTCAAGGGCTCGGTTATTCTATACGGACACGGTTCGTTCGACCATTTGGCCCGGTTTATCATTTTCCTGTCGAGACCCTATTTAGCATATCTTGGCTTCTCCGAAGAGGTGACCTTCCGGGGGGATGCCCCCCAGTATTCGAGGTTGATTGAAGAGAAGCCTTGAATACTTGTTGAGTATTCATTAGGTAGCATATAGATATAGCCTCGTTACAAACCTTGCCGATAAAACCCTTTTTGGGATAAAAACCCAGTCGAAGGAAAATAGTGCAACGTATGCTTTTGGAACCTAAGGCCTTCAAGTTGGAAAGAGCTTCGGCTGTTTCGATCGGATACCTACACATAGGTTAGTGTGAAATGTAACTAAAAAGGGGGATGATTATACCTTAGTGCCGATGGCGCCTTGAGCCTCGATGTGCTTCGAACGTTTGCTTTTAAGATACAGCACGATCCTTTGCTTGTTTTATTCGGGCGTAGCCAAGAATATAGCTTGTTATTGCTATTTTACTATTTTCTTATCCTTTGGCTCCTTCGATGGTGGAGGTATTGGCGCCGGTGCCACATCGTGTCCCGCAAACATCTCTTTTGCTGCATGCTTTTCCCCGTAAACGATTTTTATCCTATCCTTTATCGAAAATTCCATCATTTGATGGAGGGTGGATGGTACTACTCTCATGTAGTGTATCCACGACCTTCCGAGCAAGACGTTGTATCTCATGCCCCCTTCGATGACATGAAACTTGACATTTTGGGTTGTGCCGGCCACGTTAACTGGGAGGGTGATTTCTCCTTTAATTATTTCGCTCGCCATGTTGAATCCGTTGAGGACTCGAGAGGCGGGCACGATCTGGTCGAGCAATCCGAGCTGCTCCACCACCCTTGACCTGATGATGTTGGCCAAGCTACCTGGATCCATAAGCACACGCTTAATTTGAAATGTATTTACTAGAAAAGAAATTACCAATGCGTCGTTATTGGGCTGAGATAGAGCCTTGGTGTCTTCGTCGCTGAATGTGAGGGCGTCCTCGGGTATGTAACCTCGAGTTCTCTTTTCCCTGGTGATGGATATTTTTGTTCTCCTGACCATGGGTTCCTGTAGAGCATCGATACCTCCGAAGATCATGTGGATGACATGTTGTGGCTCGTTTGTTTCACTCTTCTTGGTCGCCTCTTTCCCGGAACTGATTTTTGGCTTGGTCGCTGAGGAATTCTCGGAGGTGACCTTTGCTGAGTAGTTAGGCTACTTCTTCCTGGAGTTGTCGGCAATCCTCGGTCCTGTGACCGTGTGTGTTGTGAAATTCACACACCAAGTTATGGTTCATTTGCGAAGGATCTGATTGTATAGGCCTTGGCCACCTGGTGTCTCTGATTTTACCAATGGCGAATACGATGTCTGAAAAGTCGACGTTGAAGCTGTATTCCGACAAGCGAGGCGCCTCTATCGGCCCTGTGTGCCTATCGAATCCAGCTCTACGAACAAGTCCCCAAGGATTCTGGCCTCGATCCAGCCTTCGGTCGTTGCGGGGTATGTTGTGCCTCGGGGCGTTTCTTCTATCTTTGGTGTATGGTTGGTATCTTTCTTTGTTTGGCTTTGGCTCCTTAGTCGGAAGCCTTTTAGGATATACGGAGCCCGAGGGGGCTCCTAGTTGGTCGTCTTTGACCCTGATCTTTGATTGGTATCGGTTGTGGACGTCCGACCAAGTTACGGCGAGATATTTGACTAAGTTATGCTTCAGCTGTTTCGAAGCAACCGAGCTTCGCTCGTTCAAACCTTGAGTGAAGGCCTGCACTGCCCAGTCATCAGAGACTTGTGGTAGTTCCATTCGTTCCATTTAAAAGCGAGATACGAACTCTCGCAGTATCTCGTTCTCCCTTTGCTTGATTTTGAAGACATCGGATTTCCTTGTAGCTACCTTAATGGCACCAACATGTGCCTTTATGAAGGAATCTGCCAGCATGGCAAACGAGTCTATCGAGTTTGGGGCTAGATTGTGATACCACATCATCTCTCCTTTTGAAAGCGTCTCTCCAAACTTTTTTAGTAGGACGGATTTGATCTCGTCGTCCTTTAGGTTGTTGCCCTTCACTGCACAAGTGTAAGTAGTGACGTGCTCGTTGGGGTCCGAGGTTCTGTTGTACTTTGGAAGGTCGGGCATTTTGAACTTCTTTGGAATTTGTTTTGGGGCCGCTTCCTATGGGAACGGCTTTTGTACGAACTTCTTCGAATCTACACCCTTCAAGATCGGGGGTGCGCCCGGAATTTGATCGACCCTAGAATTTTAGGTCTCTACCTTCTTGTCGTTGGCTTCTATCTTTTTCTCGCCTGACTCGATCCTCCTTGTGAGGTTCTCGAGCATCTTTATGATGGTGGGGTCGGCTACCGACCCGTTGTTACTTGATCTTTCTGGTACCTGCTCGGCTCGGGGAGCCGTTTCCGGTACTACCGTGCTGGGAGTTTTCTAGTGGCTTTGCAGCGGAGCAATCGCCAGCTGTTGTGCTTGTAACATCTCGAAGATGACGTGAAGGCTAACCCCTTGTTCTTCCTGAGCCGGGGTTTTTTGAGCTTCTTGTTGATCTCCTTGGTGTATGCTCCTGTTGGTGTGGGAGCTTATTTCGACGTTTTGAGCGTCGCGCGAGACTGCGTCCACGAGAATTGGTTCTGGCGCATCCTCAGGGTTTCGTGGTGGTACACCAACACCTGGAACAGCTACACCATTTTCTCCATGGTCCTCAAGATTGTTGTTTTCATGTGCGTTTACTGAGTTAGAAATTTCGACCTGAAATCAAAGATCTTGGACAAGAAAAAGTGTGAAAGATGACTTGCCTTATGTAGTAAACCAGCAAGAAAACAATCACTATTGTTTTTAGCCCCACGGTGGGCGCCAAACTGTTTGCCTTGAAAATGGTAATAAAAATTAGATTTGATTTTGTGGTTCTAAAATATGTGATCTGTTTTACGCTAGTTGTTAGGTAATAGAAGCTGAGTGAAGGATTAGAAATTAAGATGATAGCTTGTAGATAAAGTAATAATCAAACGAATGGTTGAAAATCGGGGCCTCGAGCTGGCGATACGGGGCCTCGACGTCGAGTCGGATGCCCGACTAAGGGCGGTCGATGAAGGATTAACAGTTAAGAGAGCTGCAATGATGGCTCTTTATGATCAATAATGAGACATAGATGATGAACAATTAATATAACACAATGAATATAAGCAATAAAAGTAACTAATGAGACCAAGAGAATATGTTTATGTTAGAGAGCAGAGAATGTTCTTGTATTCAATGTAGTGTGTTGTATCTTGTGTTTCAGATCCCCTTTGCAAAATGACAAGGATCCCCTTTATATATCAGGGGGAATCCCAATATAGTACAAATGCATTTATTACAAAGATATGGGGCTGGTACAGCCATTTAATGCCATGATACGGGTTTGGACTAGCCTAATAGACTTTGTCAGCCCTAGTCACGTGCCTTGGGAACCTCACATCGATCCACCGTAGCCGCTAGTTCGTACTGCCCCGAGGTCGATCATTTAGAACCCTCGGGGTCAAAACCCCGAGCTGAGCTTCGAGCCTTCTGGTGGCGGTCTTTACGAGGTGCCTTAATGATCATAAAATGGGACCACTAATTTTTACCGTATACTATAATAATTTAGTTCACCTATGGGGTTAATTCCCTCTTACAAGGTTAGAAAGGAGACTTACCTCGCTCTGAAGTTTCATAGCTGGCATTCCATGCCCTTCCGATGACTCAAATCGATGCCCAACGCTCCCCAAATTAGCCAAATAATGGGCAAACTAATGAAAATATACCCTAATACTTATGACAATTCAATTTATATAAATTCCCAACTCCGCTCGAAAAGTTGACAAAATTGCCCTGTGGCCCACGTGCCCGGATTCCGAAATTTTTTGAAGATAAACTTTACCCATAACCTCATGAACTAAAATATATAATTTACTTTCAATTTCTTGCCCAAATCCGTGTTAATAATCCAAAAATACAAATTCTAGGTTTTTTCCCACCAAAACCCCAAATTTTTACTAAATTTCCATGTTAAAATGTACACATAAGCAACTTGCAATAGGTGGGAATCACTTACCTTGACATAGATGATGAAGATGGAGCTCCAAAATTGCTCCAATACCGGCTCCCATGGAGGAAATGAAGTGCAAATGAGCCAAAACCTCGAGTTTTAAAAGAACACTGCCCAGGCCTTTCCCCTTCGCGATCGTGGAAATCCCCTCGCGATCGTGAAGGCCAATCAACAGCTGCACTAAAGCTTCTCTTTCGCAAACGCGATGCCCAGAACACGATCGCATTGCTCAGCACCTTCCTCTTTCGCGATCGCGACCGCCTCTATGCGATCTCATAGAACAAACTTGTCACGACCCAAATCGGATGGGCTGCGACGAGCACCCGGTGCCTTACTCAACCGAGTACCAACATAACATATCTTTCTTATCATACTATCATGGTAAATGAGCTAGAAAACTCGTCATGAGATAACAAGAATGAAACATAGAGGAATACTCAACATCTGACGACCCACCATGATATGCAAACTTATACATGTGACATACGGGCCTATAAGGCCGACATGGCCATTTGTAAACTCAAAACATAAGCCGAAAAGCCATACAAGTATCCATACACCTGACATATGTCTACAAGCCTCTAAGAGTACCTAATATCATAAAGGTCGGGACAGGGCCCCGCCATACCAATCAATACATATCCAAAGCATACTGACCAAATAGGCAACTCCAGAGCAAGTGGAGTACACCAACACCTTCGCTGAGCTGATAGCCTACTAGGAGGAATGTCAACCTGTCTATCGGGACCTGCGGGCATGAAACGCAGCGTCCCCAGGCAAAAGGGACGTCAGTACGAATAAAGTACCGAGTATGTAAGGCAGGAAAGCATAAATGAGAACAGTAATGTAAGAAAGATAGAGGAGATACAACCTGTAACATCTGAGTGCCTCTGGGGGCTACTGACATGAAATGCATAATACATATATGTACATAAACTTTTAAAAACATATGCCTCTGTGGGCATCATCATCATCATATCATACCCGGCCTCAAAGAGGACTCGGTAAAAACGTACCCGGCCACGTGGAGCTCGGTAAACCCAACTGATCAGTGGTTGCACAATAGGTGCCATACCCGGCCGACTATAGCGCGGCTCGGTAGAGTAAAATAGATACATATATAATGTATGCTGGACTCATGGAGTCACGTTCTAAACCTTTTGGAGTGACATAAGGTCATTGCACCATCGATTAACATTATGGACATCATACCATCAATAGGAACTTCACTAGGACTTAAGGATCATATACTTTTTCTTGGAATAACTTTGTAAGGAAAGAATAACATGGACAACCTTAGTTGCTATGAGTAGATTCATTATGAAATAGCGTATCATTTATGTTCGTTTCACTTTAGATCATGCCAAAAGAATGAAGGAAGAGCCTTAACATACCTTAAACATGTTGAGTCCTTAATACCTTCCAAGCAACTCTTCAAACAAGTCAACTCGATCTATCATAGCATAAGGAGATTCAAAATCAGTGTTGAACAAAGGCTAAGTCTGTAACTTAAGCTAGTAGCTCTTCTACGTAAATTCGGGCAGCATCTCCCTTGTAACAAGGGCCTCCTCCAATACCATATACCAACAAAAACAGCCAGGGAAGTCCAGCAACCTATAAATATCAATAACAAGTCACCATATAACAACAAGAAGTCACAACTACTTCACGACGAGCGGCAANAACATACCCCTATCACTTCATACACAACACGACAACCATAATAGTGTCAAACAATCCGAAAATGTTACGATGAACGACCAACAAACAACCTTGCCATTATGTGGTGTTTCTCCACACCCTTCCTCCTCTCAACTCCATAAAAACAGTAGTAAAAGAGACAACCCAATACCAACACGAAACAGCCCAAAAACAGTCCCACAAGTTCATCAACTCAAACACAATTTTTCGGTTTACTTAAACACGTTTCGACTTGTCTTTTCTTTCAAATTGAGAAATACAACCAAAAGTACATCATTACACCTCTTATACAATAAACCAGCCATGAATTTAACTTAAAAATAAGTTCACAACCAGCCAACCATTGCACAAGATCAAACAACATACCATTCTTCCGAAACTAGCTAGGTCTATTCTTTACGATCGAGTTACAACTCGCAAACGCATAGATAATGGAAGGAGAAGCATAAACTTACCTTGTACTGAGTATCACCCACGAAACCTGGTCCTTTTTCATCAAAAATAAGTTCCTCAACACGGATACAAGAAGGAAAAAGAGAAACTAGCATGCTGTCCGGACTTTTCAGCACTAGAATCGCGTCGTAACACCCGGAATACCCTCGGGTTTGTGTGGGATTTTGGGGGAGGAGTGCAGGGGTTCAATTAGGTTTTCTTGGTCTGAAATACAGGTGAAATAACTCAGTTTGTATTCCCTTAAAAGACCCCTCTTGGCCGACTTTGGGGCTTTTAATTAAGTCATCTCATTTTGGCAAGTAGGTGATGCACCTACTTGTCACCTACTAGTCTGCGCTGTCTCGCGAAAATGCAAATATCTCTCTACTCCAATATCGTATCGACGAACGGTTTAATGCGTTGGAAACTAGACTCGTAGATATTCAATTTGATATGTAGATCATCCCCTAATTCCAAGTATATTTGGAGAAAAGCTCAGTTACATTTGACCTAATTTTCAGCACATTTATGAATGGAACTTGTGATGACGTTTTTCCAACTTTTGTTCCACAACTCGCTTGACTTCAAAACATAACACACGACTATCATACGACTACAATAACTCATAACTTAACCTCCTCATCATGTTAATCACCCTAGTCTCTCCCCAAAAGAATATGTTATTACATTCCAAACTTGTCGATTTTCGACGAAACTTATTTTCTTCAATTCGTTTAGCGACTAAGCTTTCCAACCCTTTTCGTACTTGTTATTCATGATCTTAAATATTTGTAACCTCCACGTTAACATGATTAACTAAATTTGTAAACTTTTCAAAGATGATTCCATTTCCGAGCTTACATTAATTGACTTATGACGTACTCTTACGTACGAAAACATGGGGTGTAACATCATTCCCCCCTTTGGAACATTCGTCCTCGAATGTTGACAAATGCACTTATCACTCTCATAACCTGTAACTCTTACGAATACGTTAATATTGTCCTTGACATCTAGGAAACTGTTCTGTAAATAAATCCAAAGGCCAGGGTATCCCCCCCTTTAGGCCTCTTTCTCACACCACGACCTGTGGTCGGAATTCTTCCAATCTCGTAACTGTTGTTACCTTCTGACATGCATCATGTACAACCATGTACTTGTATGTGTGCCTATTGGACTCTTCTCTCCTTTTTCCTCCAGCTTTTAGCCAATCTCTAGGTCTCACTTTGTGAACATATACAGAACTATGACAAGATGTCCCTCTAGGCATCTATAGGTGTACTAAAGTTCTTCGCTTGGTACTTTGTCAAACTTACGACTATGGTTTTACTATATCTAGGTAGGTCATGCTATATCCTAACTCTTACTTCGGTTTATTATTACCGAGGTCTGCCACCCAGCTCTGGGTTATTCTTTCACTGCTTGTCCTATATGTATAAATCTAAGTCCTTTAATGCTTCCTCATTACTGTTAATCTCAATAATGACGGTTTAATCTCATCTCATACTTTGCAACTTTTATCCATCCATTGGTGATTCAGCTTAATGTTAATCAAAAATCTACCACTGATAACTTGAAACCTCTTACGTAATACATTGTCACTAGGGCTCACGTCTCATCGGGGAACATCTGAAGTGATTTGCCTGATCCACCTTGGGACGATATTACCTCAATAACCGTATTTCATAGCATCCTAACATGATTCATCTTATGGGGGTATTCCAATCCCGTGCAATTCATTAAATCCCTTTTCTTTAAATCATTCCTCAATCAAAGGCCTAAATGTCATCCTTTTATCTATCACAATTACACCCTTATTCTACTAACGGGGCAGCATTTCCTCTCTTCTAATTGCTCCTAGTCTTAGACTCCTTTGTGTTCATTCAGGCTGTACCGAGCTTTTTATTATATATGGAAATCATCATTCCCTTGTTTTGATGGGTTTAATCCCAAGGACATACATATTCTCGTCACCTTCTCACTCACCTTTTCACATCCTTACTCCTATCTACCTAAAACCTTGTTGCTCTGCGATACTTTACCTTACGACCTACACTTATCTATTTATACTACTCGCAACCTTCCTTTAACTTGCTAGCACCATAAATTTCCTTTCGTGCCTTCTCAGTTGTCCTTAAATGTAAGCAATTACTTTTGCTGGTCGTTCTATCACTTGTTGCATGAATACTTGGCCTGTCTTTTTGCCCATGAATACTGTAATTTCCTGTACCTCATATGATCTCAAACATCCCCTTTGAGTTTTTTTTTCCATTCATTAGCCACGATAGGTGCCACTTTCTTATGGAGTGTGCACAATATTGTAGTGAGACTGTTGTTACAAGATCATTTACTTTTTAGCTCACTATGCTTAGGTGGAAACCTTCTTCCTTATTTCCTCAGCTAGTCTTTCGTTGTAGTACTTAGGGAGACCTTCTGGCTCTTGTAAGGTTCTGAGCTTGTTATATCGTACACCCGAAGGAAATTTTTGTTGTTCTTACTCGCCTATAACAATCCTTAGTTACATAACTTCTTGCCTTTGTGCTCGTGGGGTTACTTCTAAGCTCAAATTTTTATTGTCTCCTTAGTGGCACTCTCTCTTATTTTCATAAACCTTAAACGGTACCTTTAACTACCTCAAATCCTATCTAAATTTTTTTTTCCTTCTGGTAATCACGTGCAAGTCACCAACTCAATTCTCGTATGAGGATATAGCCTTTTGCCTATACTCTTTTATTGCGTCAAGGCCTGTGACCTCTTGTCTTTCCCTTCACTTGGCTGTAGACTCTGTCATCCTGTCATATTTTGATTTACTATTATCACCGATTTATCACATCTTACTCATAATATTTCATTTACTCTCTTCTTATCCTCCGACTAATATTTCTATCTATCACTTTATTCTGAAAACTTTAACAAAACGTCCTTTCACTTTAGGTCCCCTTGCTTCATCTCACTGTCTCTTCGGGATGCCTAAAATTCTCTCTCTCTCTCCCCCTCTCTCTCTCTAGGGGCGGGAGTCATACTAAGGTAAATATTTATCTCTTTTTGGATTCCACTGCCTATCTTCTGAAATTTCTGAATATTCTAGTATTCATATCTGATTGCACTATTCTAGAGTTCATCATCTGGGTGTCTCACAAGGAGATCTATTACCACATCTGCACTACCCTTCGGAAATGTTAGCTAGTGATAACAATCCATCCATAATTTTTGGTTACACTAATCCCAGCTTGATCCTCATATTACATCATTCTCCTAAATTATATTTGTCAGCTCCCATAGGGCATATTGAGATTGGTGTGGTCAATTGTATATAACTCTGTTACTGTTCAAGGTAACTCAGAATGCATGTATTTCTCTGCCTGAATTATAAATACTGAACCTTCATTAACTGGTACCTCGTAACCTTCGCCGCCTTGCTTCTTTTATTTGTTGAAACTTGTATCTACCTTCTGATTCTCTTGTTGCTTTTTACCATATGGGTGGATAGATATCCATGCCTTGGGGCTCCTTCTCAAGAAGCTCACACATATTAGTAGACACATGATTTGCTGAAGAACTTACATTTACTCATCATCAGTGTGATGCAAAATCGAGTTCCTCTAACTCAGCTCTTCCAGAGCCACATTCAATCTCTAACCAACTATCTTTCTCGATGTAGGTATCATTGTATTACGGATAAAATAGAATTTAGAAGTTTGAATTCTTACAACTGAGCTCTACAACACGATCTAGAGTAAGAAGAAAGAGTGACAGTCCTAAATGCCCTGTAGCCTCTTGCTTATAAGTGTGGTGCACAACACACCCATAAAAAAGACTCTACTAGACACGGCTTGTAGACTCCCTAGGACAGAACTGCTCTGATACCACTTCTGTCACGACCCAAATCGGATGGGCTGCGACGAGCACCCGGTGCCTTACTCAACCGAGTACCAACATAACATATCTTTCTTATCATACTATCATGGTAAATGAGCTAGAAAACTCGTCATGAGATAACAAGAATGAAACATAGAGGAATATACTCAACATCTGACGACCCACCATGATATGCAAACTTATACATGTGACATACGGGCCTATAAGGCCGACATGGCCATTTGTAAACTCAAAACATAAGCCGAAAAGGCCATACAAGTATCCATACACCTGACATCTGTCTACAAGCCTCTAAGAGTACCTAATATCATAAAGGTCGGGACAGGGCCCCGCCATACCAATCAATACATATCCAAAGCATACTGACCAAATAGGCAACTCCGGAGCAAGTGGAGTACACCAACACCTTCGCTGAGCTGATAGCCTACTAGGAGGAATGTCAACCTGTCTATCGGGACCTGCGGGCATGAAACGCAGCGTCCCCAGGCAAAAGGGACGTCAATACGAATAAAGTACCGAGTATGTAAGGCAGGAAAGCATAAATGAGAACAGTAATGTAAGAAAGATAGAGGAGATACAACCTGTAACATCTGAGTGCCTCTGGGGGCTACTGACATGAAATGCATAATACATATATATACATAAACTTTTAAAAACATACGCCTCTGTGGGCATCATCATCATCATATCATACCCGGCCTCAAAGAAGACTCGGTAAAAACGTACCCGGCCACGTGGAGCTCGGTAAACCCAACTGATCAGTGGTTGCACAATAGGTGCCATACCCGGCCGACTATAGCGCGGCTCGGTAGAGTAAAATAGATACATATATAATGCATGCTGGACTCATGGAGTCACGTTCTAAACCTTTTGGAGTGACATAAGGTCATTGCACCATCGATTAACATTATGGACATCATACCATCAATATGAACTTCACTAGGACTTAAGGATCATATACACTTTCTTGGAATAACTTTGTAAGGAAAGAATAACATGGACAACCTTAGTTGCTAGGAGTAGATTCATTATGAAATAGCGTATCGTTTATGTTCGTTTCACTTTAGATCATGCCAAAAGAATGAAGGAAGAGCCTTAACATACCTTGTATATTCTTCCCAACCTCAAGCTATGCAATTTCACGGCTCCTTAGTCTACAATAAGAGAAATGACACTCTCGTTATCGTTTAAACGTCGTAACTATTATGTATCGACCACAATCTATTTTACGATGAAATGGACAGCACCTCCCCTATATATATGACTTCACACTGGTCAAAACAATCACAAACAGCCCAACATACCCCTATCACTTCATACACAACACGACAACCATAATAGTGTCAAACAATCCGAAAATGTTACGATGAACGACCAACAAACAACCTTGCCATTATGTGGTGTTTCTCCACACCCTTCCTCCTTTCAACTCCATAAAAACAGTAGTAAAAGAGACAACCCAATACCAACACGAAACAGCCCAAAAACAGTCCCACAAGTTCATCAACTCAAACACAATTTTTCGGTTTACTTAAACACGTTTCGATTTGTCTTTTCTTTCAAATTGAGAAATACAACCAAAAGTACATCATTACACCACTTATACAATAAACCAGCCATGAATTTAACTTAAAAATAAGTTCACAACCAGCCAACCATTGCACAAGATCAAACAACATACCATTCTTCCGAAACTAGCTAGGTCTATTCTTTACGATCGAGTTACAACTCGCAAACGCATAGATAATGGAAGGAGAAGCACAAGCTTACCTTGTACTGAGTATCACCCACGAAACCTGGTCCTTTTTCATCAAAAATAAGTTCCTCAACACGGATACAAGAAGGAAAAAGAGAAACTAGCATGCTGTCCGGACTTTTCAGTACTAGAATCGCGTCGTAACACCCGGAATACCCTAGGGTTTGTGTGGGATTTTGGGGGAGGAGTTGCAGGGGTTCAATTAGGTTTTCTTGGTCTGAAATACAGGTGAAATAACTCAGTTTGTATTCCCTTAAAAGACCCCTCTTGGCCGACTTTGGGGCTTTTAATTAAGTCATCTCATTTTGGCAAGTAGGTGATGCACCTACTTGTCACCTACCAGTCTGCGCTGTCTCGCGAAAATGCAAATATCTCTCTACTCCAATATCGTATCGACGAACGGTTTAATGCGTTGGAAACTAGACTCGTAGATATTCAATTTGATATGTAGATCATCCCCTAATTCCAAGTATATTTGGAGAAAAGCTCAGTTACATTTGACCTAATTTTCAGCACATTTATGAATGGAACTTGTGATGACGTTTTTCCAACTTTTGTTCCACAACTCGCTTGACTTCAAAACATAACACACGACTATCATACGACTACAATAACTCATAACTTAACCTCCTCATCATGTTAATCACCCTAGTCTCTCCCCAAAAGAATATGTTATTACATTCCAAACTTGTCGATTTTCGACGAAACTTATTTTCTTCAATTCGTTTAGCGACTAAGCTTTCCAACCCTTTTCGTACTTGTTATTCATGATCTTAAATATTTGTAACCTCCACGTTAACATGATTAACTAAATTTGTAAACTTTTCAAAGATGATTCCATTTCCGAGCTTACATTAATTGACTTATGACGTACTCTTACGTATGAAAATATGGGGTGTAACAAAACTTCCCCAAATAGGCAAGCACCATTAACACAGCGCGTTCGCGATAACTCCGAAGCGAACGCGAAGAACCTCCAGCTCGACCCTCTGCGAACGCAAACCATTATACGCGATCGCGTAGAGTAAAAACTCCACTAGTCCACTTAGCCTTTCGCGATCGCGGCCCTCTTCACGCGATCGCAGAAGAGGAAACCAGATACCAGATATCATAAGTTCCAAAACAGCCCGAAATGATCCGAAACCACCCCGAAACACACCTGAGGCCCCCGGGACCCTGTCCAATCGCACAAACCAGTCCCATAGCATAACAAAAACTTGCTCGAGGCCTCAAATAACATCAAACAACACCAAAATCCTAAATCACACCTCAATTCAAACTTGATGAACCTTAGAACTTCAAACTTCTTCATTCGATGTCGAAACCTATCAAATCACGTCCGATTGACCTCAAATTTTGCACAAAAGTCATATTCAACATTACAGACATACTCTAACTTCTAGAATTGGATTCCGACCCCGATATCAAAAAGTACACTTCCGGTCAAACTTCTCAAAAACCTTCAAATTTCTAACTTTCGCCAAACGACTCCAAAATGACCTACGGACCTTCGAATCCACTTCCGGACGCGCTCCCAATACCAGAATCACCATACGGAGCTATTTCCAGACTTGAAATCCCAAACGGACATCAATAACATTGAAATGCACTTAAATCCAAATTTCAAAAATTCTTCCAAAAATGCTAACTTCCACAATAGGCGCTGAAACGCTCCCAGGTCATCCAAAACCCGATCTGGACATATGCCCAAGTCCAAAATTATCATACGAACTTGTTGGAACCTTCAAATCCCGATTTGGAGGTCGATTACTCAAAAACCACACTTTAGTCAAATCTTCCAACTTAAAGCTTTCTAAATAAGAATTTTATTTCCAAATCAACTTCGAACTTCCCGAAATTAAATTCCGACCACGCGTACAAGTCATAATACATGAAGTGAAGCTTCTAATGGACTCAAACCGCTGAACGATGCGCTAGAGCTCAAAACAACTGGCCGGGTCGTTACAAAAAGTGCTGCAAACTAGGGCCGAAATAAAATGCAACTGTCGGAATGAAATAAATAGTATAATGATAGGAAGGGGAATTCTGGGTCTGTGAACGCCTTACATCTCTACTCTCAAGTCTCCGAATAATGACAGTACAAGCAAGCCTCCACTATACGCTGCTGGGACCAATATTAGAATCTGCACAAGAAATGTAGAAGTGTAGTAAGAGCACAACCGATCCCATGTACTCTATAAGTATCGAGCGTAACCTCGAGGAATTAGTGATGAGGATATAAAAAGGCACTCATTATAACCATGTAAGAGTATAAGTAAAAAAGAAAATCAAAATAGAGAAATAAGGATTAACATGAAATTCGGAAAAAAATACACCAAAGAGGGCTCCAGAATATCATCTAAGCTCCAGTTCATAATACAACATGGATACAGAACCAACAGTTAAGAACATTCATAATATATCTTATCCATTGCGGCTCCCAATCCGATCTCGCCCCCACATATATATATATACACACACAGACAGACAGACAGATGCACACACACACACATACACACACAAATACAGTTTCGACGTGCAACCCAATCCCAAACATCATTTCAATATCTGTTGCAACGTGCGACCCGATCCCAAATACCATATCAATATCTGTTGCGGCGTGCAACCCGATTCCAAACATAATATCAATATCCGTTACGGCGTGCAATCCGGTTCCAAACATAATATCAATATCCGTTGCAGTGTGCAACCCGATCCTAAATATATAACATGTATGTATAATACAACAACCATCTACGATGTATTTCACAATAAAATGTATTAAGGAGATTAACAAATAAAGACATAAGACGGATACAAGCGACTATCTAATAACAAACAAAAACATAAGGCAAGTAAAAGCAATCAATGAATAAAGACACGAATTACATGAAAACATATAACAAATTAAGGCATGTGAGGAACGCAAGCATGAATTTAACAAGTGAAGGCAAGTAACAATTGAAGAATAAAACACGTAGTAACATGGAATAAATAAAGGCATGAAGTAATTAATGACAAACAAATAAGTAGCCCAACCCGCATGCTTAACCCATGACAATGCATATACACTCGTCACCTTGCATGTACGTTGTGATCACACATAAATCAAGTAGCAAATAGACCAATCAAGTCCTATTTCCCTCAAGTTAAGGTTAACCACGACACTTACTTCTTTCCGAAATAAAATCAATAATCAACCGGGACTTTTTCTTTAGAACAAGCCTCTAAAATAATTGAATCTAGCCAAATATAGTTGAAACAATACAATTTTAAGAAAATACCCACGAATGAAAAATGTTCAATTTTGATCATATTTGAAAAAGTCAACAAAAGTCTGACGAGGGACCGCTTGGTCGATGTAACGACTCGACCGGTTTATTCAGTTAGACTTCAGCATTATTCAGTTAGATGAGAGCATGGGTTATGAGGAGGAGCCAGTGGCCATTGTTGCTAGACATGATCGCCAGTTGAGATCCTAGAGGATTTCCGCGGTAAAGGTCCAATGGAGGGGTCAACCAGTCGAGGAGGACATGCGGAGCAGATATCCACACTTATTCAGCACTTTAGGTATGAATCTAAACCCGTTCGAGGACGAACATTTGTTTAAGAGGTGGGAATGTAACGACCCGACCGGTCGTTTTGCTTTCTAGAACCCCATTACCCTAAATAAGACTCCCCGTACTTGCTTTTATAGATTTATGACTTGCGGGGATGATTAGTTCAGGATTTGGAAGAGTTCGGGTTGAAATAAGAACACTTGGTTCCTTAAGGTTGGCTAAAAAGGCCAAGTTTGACTTCGGACATTTTGAGTGAATGACCTCGAAACCTAGATTTGAAAGTTTCAATAGGTTTGTATGATGATTTTGAAGCTGGGCGTATGCTCGGGACGGGTTTTGGATGAACCGGGTGCGTTTTGGCACCTAATAGTGAAAGTTGGTTCTTGAAGATTTTAGAAGTTCTTTAAATTTGGTTTGGAGCCGGTTTTGATAATATCAAGGTCCAAACGGAATTTCGAGATCGGGAATAGTTCGATAGTGTCATTTAAGACTTGCACGCAAAATTGGAAGTAAATTGAAGAACTTGAAGTTCATAAGTTTGATTCAATTGGCTTTGGGGTGTGATTGTTAGTTTTAATGTTGTTTCGGGCGCTTCGAGAGTTCGAGCGAGTCCGTTTTATGATTCCAGCCTTATGGATATGCTCGGACCAAGTTGAGAATTCGGAGCAACAGCTGAAGCATCAGGTCTTTCATAATCGCACCTGCACTTGGCCAGCCGCATGTGCGAGCCAAGCCTTACAGAAGCGGCCAAGGAAGGACAGCCCAAGTTCCGCAAGTGCGGCCCATCCTTCGCAGAAGCAGGAACCCATCCGCAGAAGCGACGCCAGCCGGCCTAGGGGATTTCCGTAGAAGCGGGCCTTTGTTCGCAGAAGCGAGGGTGCAGGTGCGGCCCTATGAAAGCAGGTGCGAAAATCGCTGGAGGCAGTGAGGTTCGTTTAATACGGATTCAAGCCATTTATCACATTTTCTTCAACTCTTGAGCGATTTGATAGCTTTTAAGGAGGGGATTTCGATATAGCTTTATGAGGTAAGTAATTTCTACTTAACGTGAATTTCATACATAGATTATGGGTAGATTTCAACATGAAAATTGGTAGAAATCATGGGTTTAGATGAAAAACGTAGTGTTTAATAAAAATGAGATTTTACCACAAAAATGATTATGGAACCTAGTGAAAATCATATATTTATGATCCTAAGGTTATGGGTTACAACTTTCTTCAATTATTTTCGGAATCCGGGTATGTGGGCCCCGGGGTGAATTTTAGGAATCTTGCTTTTTGGGTTGGGTAATCACTTTAATGGTGGGGATATGAACTTTTGAGCATAGATTAATTAATTTATGTAATGTTTGGCATCAGATTTGAAGGTTTGAGCACCTTTTTGAATCGAGAAGTAGGCTTTGAAACAAGGTAAGTGTCATTTCTAACCTTGTAAGAGGGAATAAACCCCATAGGTGGATTAAATAAATGTGCGTGCCTATTTGTAGGGGGCTACGTACATACGACGTGATGAGTGTCCGTATGTAGCCACTGTCATGCCATTGTCCGGGTAGTTTAGGACCCGTTTCATGCTTTATTTGAAATGTTACGCCTTACTTGCTAATTTAATTGCTTAAGTCATGTTGGAATTTGATAAGAGAATTGTAAAAGGTTAAATTCACTTATTTGAAGATTGAATGAAATACTTGACTGTAAATGAGAAATTTGTGTGTTCTTTAGAATAATTGCTATTTGTGGATCGGGCTGAACGCCTCGATAACAGATTTAAATAGATGCATCTATGGTTTGCGCCATTCGACCCTTCGGTAGTGCACAGTTTAAATATTATGTTGGATCGGGCCGTACGACCTCGGCATAATTTGCGCATGATAATTCTTTGGAGCTCTCCATGATTGATATTGATTAAATGTCTTGAAATGTAAGCTGTTAAATGATAAAACTGCACTTGGAATTTATATTTGTGAAAGGAGAACTTGGTATTCCCTATTATTGAGCTTTTAGTATTATTCATGAAATCCATGCTTAGTATAACATTTTAATATATTATTGTTAGCCCATAGTAAGTGTCAAAGTCGACCCCTCGTCACTACTTCTTCAAGGTTAGACTGGATACTTACTGGGTACATGTTGTTTATGTACTCATACTACACTTCTGTACTTAATTGTACATGATCTGAGGTAGTTACATCTGGTTACCCGTCCGGCGCACATGGTTGATCCTGATTCGAGATTTCACCGTGAGCTGCCCCATTTCGAGCCGTTCAGCAGCATGTTGGAGTCTCTCTGTTGTTTGTTGCTGTCTAGTCTATTTCAGGCAGTAGGATAGTCACCTCTTGTATATTCTACTAGTTTCCCACATACTTGTGACACTAGATCTGGACACATATTAGTAGACTTACGATTTTGGGTTGTAATTCTACAGTTATGATTTCCTTTAGTTGTTTTCGCTTTTGGTTTCTATAAAAATCCGCTATTTATCAAATGCTTTAAGTTTAAGGAAAGTTAGTTGTTTCAATAGCTTAATAAGAATGGGAAATCACTAGGTTGTTTAATGTTGGCCTGTCTAGCAACGGTGCTGGACGCTATCACGGCCTGACATGGAGTTGGGTCGTGACAACATGGTATCAGAGCACTAGGTTCACGTAGGTCTCACAAGTCACGGGCAGACCTAATAGAGTCTTGCGGATCGGTACGGAGACGTCTGTACATATCTTCGAAAGGCTATAGGGTGTTAGGAAACTACTCTTTATTCATCTTCAATCGTGCAGTTGATGGTATACTAAATTCTCTCTCTTATTCTCTCACAGATGGTGAGAACACGTGCAACAGACATTCTAGACCCGGGAGGAGCTGCTCCCCGCATTGCTAGAGGCCGAGGTAGAGGCCGGGGGAGGGCATCGGCCCGAGGTAGGGGACAAGGACGTCCTAGAGTCTGTTGCACCACCAGTGGATCCGGTAGAGGATCCCATTATGGAGGAGCAAGGCGAAGAGCCAGCCCCGGTTGATTTCATGTCAACATCGGGCTTTCAGGAGGTCGTTGGCCGTATTCTGCGGTTCATGGATTTTATGACCCAGTCTGGTTTATTTCCAGCAGACCCAACCACATCTCAGGCGGGAAGGGGAGCATAGACCCCTACTGCCATGGCTCCTGGGCATGTAGCTGCAGTATATCAGACTCCGGGTACACTACCCATGGGCGGAGCCTAGCCAGTTACAGCAGCTGCACCTAAGCCTAGACCAGCTGCGGACGGTGAGCCGCAGAAGCTATTGGACATAAGGACTAGGTTACACCCTCCTATCTTCGGAGGTGAGAGTCATGAGGATCCCCAGGACTTCATCAATTGGTACAGGGACGGACTTCACAACATATGGATATTGGAGTCTCATGCACTACTTTCTAGTTGAAGGGCAGGGCCGTAGGTGGTGGCAGTCTTATCTTCTCGGCAGGCCAGTGGGTTCCTCCCATGAATTGGGGCCAGTTTATGCAGCTTTTCTTGGATAGGTATATTCCACCCTCCTAGAGGGAAGAGTTGCGGTATCAGTTTGAGCAACTCGAACAGGGTCAACTCTCAGTGACCAATTATGAGGTGAGATTTTCGGAGTTTTCTCGCCATGCACTTATGATACTTTCTACTGACGCAAAGAGAGTGCAGAGGTTTGTTGCAGGGTTACACTGCGGTATTAGGGCTAATATGGCCCGAGAGGTTAAGAGAGCGACTTCTTATCAACTGGTAGTGGAGATTACTCGGAGGATTGAGGGCTACCGTCAGAGGGGTAGAGAGAAGATGCAGCAGGACAAGAGGACCCGTTTCTCTGGAGAGTTTAGAGGTGCCCCGGCTAGGGGCAGAAGTCAGTTTGGGATGGGTCAGCCCAGCAGGCCCACATATCCAGCACCACCACCTCCTTGAGGTGCTCCAACGTGACCCTATTTCAGTGCCATACCAGAGAATTCCTACCGCCAACCAGCCATCCAGGATTCTTCCAGCTCCTATTTTAGTGCCATGCCAGAGAATTCATACCGCCCACCAGCTATTTAGGCATCTTCTAGTGGGTCTTTAGGCCATGAGGGTCAGACTTCAGGACAGTAGAGCACCATACCCAGGCTTCCGGGCAAGGCAATGCAGCAGGGCCAATAAACCATGATTACAGCACCGGTTGTCCGGTTGTCTAGAGGCGGAGGACAGGCTGGTAGCAGCCATCCTAGAGGTGGAAGCCAGGCAGGGGGAGGTCAGCCAGCTATTCTTCAGTCAGGAGGAGGCCAGCCAGCCGGCGCTCCAGCCAGATTCTACTCTTTTCCGGCCAAACCAGATGCATTGGCGTCAGATGCCGTGATCATAGGTATTATTTCCATCTGCGTTAGGGATGCTTCAGTAATATTTGATCCAGGGTCTACTTATCTGATCCAAGGTCTACCTATTCACATGTATCATATCTGTTTGATCATTTCCTGGATATTCCTCGTGAGTCCTTTGGCACTCCTATTTATGTGTCCACTCTTGTAGCTAATTCTGTGGTTGTGGATTGGATCTGTCAGTCCTGTCTGGTCATATTTTGTGGTTACGAGACTAGAGCAGAGCTTCTGTTGCTTGATATGGCTGACTTTGAGGTCATCCTAGGCATGGACTGGTTATCCCCATATCACGCCATCCTTGACTGCCATGCCAAGACTGTTAGTTTAGCAATGCCAGGGTTTCCGAGATTGGGGTAGAAGGGTTCCTCCATTAGTACATCCAGTCGGTTTATCTATTTTCTGAAGGCTCGACATATGGTCGAGAAGGGTTGTTTGGCTTACCTAGCCTATGTTCGGTATACTACCACAAAGTCTCCGACGATTGATTCAGCGCCAGTAGTACGGGAGTTCGCCGATGTGTTTCCTTCTGACCTTCCAGGCATGCCACCAGATCGTGATATTGATTTTTGTATTGATTTGGCTCCGGGTACCCAGCCTATATTTATCCCACCATACCGTATGACTCCAAAAGAGTTGAAGGAGCAGCTTGAGGAGTTGCTAGTAAATGGGTTCGTCAGACCAAGTGTATCACCTTGGGGTGCACCAATGTTATTTGTGAAGAAGAAATATGATACTATGCGGATGTGCATTGATTACCGCCAGTTGAATAAAGTTACCATCAAGAACAAGTACCCGTTGCCGTGTATTGATTATTTTTTGACCATTTGCAGGGTGCTAGGGTGTTCTCCAAGATCGACTTGAGATAAGGGTATTATCAATTGAAGATTCGGGACTCGGATATTCCGAAGACTACTTTCCGTACTAGATATGGCCATTATGCGTTTCTAGGGATGTCCTTCAGCTTGACTAATGCCCCAACGACGTTTATGGATTTGATGAACAGGGTGTTCAGGCCTTATATTGATTCGTTCGTCATTGTCTTCATTGATGACATTTTGATCTACTCACGTAACCTAGGGGAGCACGAGCAGCATTTGAGAGTGGTGCTTCAGACATTGCGAGAACAGAAGCTATATTCTAAGTTCTCCAAGTGTGAGTTTTGGCTAGAGTCTGTGGCATTCTTGGGGCAAGTTGTATCAGGCGAGGGTATTAAGGTGGATCCCAAGAAGATTGAGGCAGTTCAGAGTTGGCCTCGTCCCACTTCGGCGACTAAGATCAGGAGTTTCCTGGGGTTAGCAGGTTATTATCGCCGATTTGTGCAGGGGTTTTGATCCATTGCAGCACCTCTGACTAGATTGACCCAAAAGGGTGCTCCGTTCCGTTGGTCCGATGATTGTGAGGCGAGTTTTCAGAAGCTCAAGACAGCTTTGACTACAACACCGGTTTTAGTGTTGCCTTCCGATTCGGGATGTATATGGTGTATTGTGACGCTTTACGCTTTGTCTTGGGTTGTGTATTGATGCAGGAGGGGCGAGTTATTGCATATGCTTAGCGTCAGCTGAATATTCATGAGAAGAATTACCCTGTGCACGATCTAGAGTTAGCCACGATTGTTCATGCTCTTAAGATTTGGAGCCATTATCTTTATGGGGTGTCATGTGAGGTTTACACCGATTATCTCGGCTTACAGCATTTTTTCAAGCAAAGGGATCTCAATTTGAGGTAGCGCAGATAGCTGGAGTTACTGAAGGATTATGACATCACCATTCTTTACCATCCGGGCAAGACGAATGTAGTCGCAGATGCTTTGAGCATTAAGGCGGAGAGTATGGGTAGCTTGGCATTCATATCAGCAGAGGAGAGATCACTAGCTTTGGATCAGTCCTTGGCTGACATGCTTGTGAGGTTGGACATTTCAGAGCCCAGCCGAGTTCATGCATGTGTTGTTGCTCAGTCTTCACTATTATAGCAGATCAAGGCCCGACAGTTTGATGATCTGCACTTGGCAGTTCTCAGAGAGACGGTACTACAGGGTGGTGCTAATGAGGTTTCTATCGGCGAGGATGGTATTCTGCGACTCCAGGGTCGTCTATGTGTTCCTAATGTCAATGGCTTGAGAGGAAAGAGAGGAGGCACACAGTTCTCGGTATTCCATTCACCCATGTGCTACGAAGATGTATCGTAACCTAAAGTAGCATTATTGGTGGCGGGGAATGAAGAAAGACATAGTTGAATATGTATCTAGGTGCTTAAATTGCCAGCAGGTTAGGTGTGAGCACTAGAGGCCAGGTGGCCTACTCCAGCGGATGACTATAAAGGAGTAGAAATGGGAGCGCATTACTATGGACTTCGTAGTTGGGTTGCCGCGGACGTTGCGAAAGTTTGATGTAGTTTGGGTCATTGTCGACAGGTTGACTAAGTCGGCACACTTCATTCCGGTTGTGACTACATATACTTCAGAGAGGTTGGCCCAGATTTATTTTCAGGAGATAGTTTGGTTGCATGGTGTTCCTGTTCCCATCATATCAGATAGAGGCCCTCCGTTTACTTCACATTTCTCGAGAGCCATACAGAGGGAGTTGGGGACCCGTGTGGAGCTCAGCACAACATTTCATCCACAGACACTGTTGAGATTCCGTAGGACATGCTCAGAGCATGTGTGATTGACTTTGGAGGGCAGTGGGATCGATTCTTATCTTTGGCCGAGTTTGCTTACAACAACAGTCCTCAGTCCAACATCGAGATGGCTCCATTTGACGCTTTATATGGTCGGCGATGTCGTTCTCCCATCTGTGGTTTGAGCCCGACGAGGCTAAGTTATATAGTACTTGTTACATCTCGCACCTTAGCATTAGGATATGCCATAGTAAATCCACATGAATTTGAAGGGATTATGTGTATTAGGAGGTTATAGAGGATTTAAGACATTATTATTATGAGACCCTGTAAATTTACTGTCTATTCATAATTCTTGTTCATGTTAGTGCTTGATTAATTGCATAATTTTTACTTTTTATGTGGAATTTGTGAGAATGAGGAGTGTGCTTTTTGGGAAAAGCATCTTTATTTCTAAAAGAGGATTCTGTCTCATATTATGCTGTTACGAATCTTGAAAAATGCTTTTGGTTTTCTTTTTTTATTATAGTGTTGAATCACCAATAATATGTCTAATTTTTTTTTTATCAAAATTAAATATTTTAGAAACCAATATGAAGAATATATTCGAGCCTCCTTGAGCTAGGAGAATATATTATGTAGAGTGAATGCCTTACAGTCTAATTAAGATCAAGGTAATAGAATATCCCGATTACGGTAATATAATGTTCTTCCATATATATATTCAATATGTTTCAGCGAATACTAAAAAAAAAATTCCTAAATAATGTAAAAACAAATACTTTACTCAAAAGTCTACTAGTACGGTAGTACCTAATTTCATAAAGAGTTCCTTTCTTAAGTTTGAAAGTAAAAGTAGTTTCCTATTATTGAGCAGAAAATGGGAATGGAAGGTTACATTTCAAGAATAAAATGATTTCTACAATTTGAAATATCACGTTTCGTCTTATATTTTTCTAATTCTAGTGAATTGCTAGTTGCATAGTTTTAAAGTCTGAGGTGCACAACTTAATTAGAAAGATAAATAAAAAATCAAAGGATTTGTAAGACTCCGTAAGTTTAACAACATTGATACCGTTAGGTATTATGTTAATGTGGTATTTTTTTTAAGTGGAATATTTTAGTAAAAGTTTTATAAGTATAATTTTTGATAGTTGCCATTATTACTATTTTCGGATATGGTAAATTATGCTCATAATATGAGAAAGTTTATGAGATTTCTTTATTCTAAAGATAGAAATTATTTTCGCACAAGGAAAGAAGGCTATCTTTTTACCATTTTAAGAATTAAGCGTACGAAAATTTGTACTCTTTATATAAGATTAGGAAAATTAGAAGTTAAGAAAATATATGTATTTTTACATGGATATTTTAATGAAATAATAGTGTATGTGTTAATTTTATATGGTACCACATGACCATGATAGTAGGGTATAAAGTGTATTAAAAGTGAGTAGTAACTTAAGTAAATTAAAATAATTCTTAATTATGCGGGTAATTAATTAATTACCGGATAACGGAACACTATCTAATTACCTAATAAGTAGATAAAGATTAAACCACCCAACAAGGGAATTACGTGGCAGCAATATATGTTACAATTGATGACTCTTAATGTTTTTGGTTGTTAATAGTCGACCTTCAGTTGATCTTTCATTGTCATATTTATCTCCTTCAGAAAATTATGAGTTTCATTTTAGATGAAATGAAAACAAATCCTTCATAAGCAGGGATAACCTAACAGTACTCCCTTTTCCAAGTTTTTACTGTCAAATATCCTTGTTGAAAAATGGAACATCTGGTTCTACAAAGCTCTAAGATTAACTGACATTTCAAATGGGACAGGGTACGTCCAACCATAAGTCGTAAGCAAAAACTTTGACACGATGACTTCATAGACTCGACTGCAACTCCGAATAGGTGAAGTCTTTTTTACCCCGAATTTTCCTTCGCTGAATGCCAATCTCGTCTACTATGAGGGCATTGTTCAACTGATTATCTATACCTGCAAGGCCAGAATGCAGCGTCCCCAATAAAAGGACGTCAATACGAATAATGTACTGGAGTATGTATGGCATTGTAAATAAGTTATTAAAAACATTTGAAGGAAAACGTGAAGTAAATTTGACTCAACCTGTTAAATCTGGGATAGCCCACTTGTAAATCATAAATATTTATAAGGTCAGCATATGCGTATAAAATGTCATGTAATGCGATAGGTAATGTACGTAGCAAACATCATCAACCTCGAGAGAATCCCCATCAATCGTTTCAGCCACTGTGGACAACATCATCATGCGCTCTATTATCAGGCTTGATCAGGTGGTGATGACGTATATCACGGCCATAACCTTTTTCCCATAATCTCATATATATATATTATATATATATATATAGTATATATATATATTATATATATATATATATACACCATTATATACGCGTATATAAACACCGTCTGAGTCATGGGTAAATGCACATGTAAGTGAATTGCAACGCATGAGAAGTACATTAATAAACTTCTGGAACGCATAAAACCCATTATATCTTCGAGTAATATCATTTTTACAGGAAATAATAACGTAGACATCCCTTAACTGCTATAAAATAAAACACTATGAAAATAGCATTACGTTTATGTGTCGTTACTTTGATCATTAAACCAAAATGAAGGAAGGCTATAAGCCTTAAATGACATGAGTCGATTCTTTGACAATCCTTCAAACTACACGTAATTGCGAGAACAACATTGGTGTAATATTTCTGTATGCTATTATATTCTTCGCATGTTTGACCATGGCACTAGGTTTTTCTCTACTAATTGCTGCGAACAGCCATATTTGGACTCTAAAATAGCAGATTTGACTGGGGAATATGCTGGCAATCACAACTAGAGTCAGAGAAATGCTCAACTTTTGGGTGGGCCTTCTAATGGTTCGTTTACCATCTATAATTCCATAAAGCAGAGGCCTGTTGCTAAAGTATTTTGTTTTGCGCAATTGTATTTCAGGATGGCTTTCATTCTTTGTGCTTGCTATTCTAGATAGACTAAGCTATGACTAAAAAATTAAAAATTGTGATGTAAGATGTCGGGCTAAACAACATTTAGGAAACTC
>NW_017673438.1:0-3389 GCF_001879085.1 Nicotiana attenuata
CTTGAAAGCATCAATTGCCTCATCTTTACTATTAAGTAAATAAACATAGCAATATCTCGTGCTATCGTCAATAAAAGTAATAAAATACTTTTTCCCTCCGTAAGATGGTGTTGACTTCATGTCGCAAATTTCTGTGTGAATTAAGTCTAAAGGACTTGAATTCCTTTCAACGGACTTATAAGGATGCTTAGCATACTTTGATTCCACACATATTTGATATTTGGAATTAATGCAATCAAATTTTGGCAATACTTCTAAATTTATCATTTTTCGCAATGTTTTGAAGTTGACGTGACCTAAACGTGAATGTCATAAAGTGTTTGACTCAAGTAAGTAAGAAGAAACATTAACTTTATTGATAGGAACTGCTATTACATTTAGCTTAAAAAGGCCCTCATTCAGGTAACCTTTTCCTACGTACATATCATTCTTACTTAGTACAACACTATTAGAAACAAAAATACATTTGAATCCATTCTTGACAAGAAGTGAGGTAGACACAAGATTCTTGCGAATTTCTGGAACATGGAGAACTTGGTTTAGAGTCATTATTTTTCCCGACGTCATCTTCAATGCAATCTTGCCATCTCCTTCAATTTTCGCTGTAGACGAATTTTCCATGAAAATTGTCTCGTCGGGTCCTGCGGGGGCATAAGAAGAAAATAACTCCTTGTTAGCACAAACATGGCGGGTGGGTCCAGAATCTATCCACCATTCTTTAGGATTTCCTACCAAGTTGCATTCAGATAACATGGCACACAAGCCCTCCATTTCTTCAGCATTTTCAACCATGTTAGCTTGATTCTTCTTCTTCTTATCATTTTTTGGTGCACGACAATCCACGGCCTTATGCCCAGATTTTCCACAGTTGTGGCAATTACCCTTGAACTTTTTCTTGCTTGGAAAATTCTTTGGTCCATAAGCTTTCTTTCTCTTCTTATTTTGTGGCGCCTCCCCAACAATGTTAGCCCTTATTATTGTCGAGCTTCCACGTGACTTCTTTTCAGCATTTTTGTTGTCTTCTTCTATCCTCAAACGAACAATCAAGTCTTCTAGTGTCATTTCCTTTCGCTTGTGTTTAAGATAGTTCTTAAAGTCCTTCCACAACGGAGGTAACTTCTCAATGAAAGCAGCGACTTGAAATGCCTCATTTATGACCATACCTTCAGCAAGGAGGTCATGCACAATGACTTGTAATTCTTGGACTTGAGTTATGACCGACCTAGTGTCAATCATCTTGAAATCCAAAAACCTTGCAGCCACGAACTTCTTAAGTCCGGCATCCTCAGTCTTGTACTTCTTCTCAAGCGCATTCCATAACGCTTTTGAAGTTTCCATGACACTATAGACATTGTACAAACTATCTTCCAAACAACTCAAAATGTAGTTTTTGCACAAGAAATCAGAATATTTCCATGCTTCAGTTACAACAAATCGTTCGTCATCCGGAGTGCCTTCAGCCATGACCGGAGGATCCTCCTTGATGAATCGCTGCAAACTCAACGTAGTAAGATAGAAGAGCATCTTCATTTGCCAGCGTTTGAAGTCGATACCGGAAAACTTTCTGGGTTTTTCTGCTGGTGCCATAGCATGAGCAGGAGTTGAACAGCTTGACGAGGCAGCAACATTCGTAACAGTAGCACCCGTTCCCGCAACATTTCCATTAGTTTGGTTTTCATTCGTCATTTTTTTTTGTAAAGTTGGAAACAAAACAGAACTTTGTTAAATCAGTGAAGTTTTGATATCTTCAAACTGAATACCAAACCAAACATACAACACGTAACAATGGTGAAGTTTATATATACTTCAAACCCGTACGTTTATTATTCCGGTAAAGTTTTGATATACTTTAAACCGGATAGAACAATTATTGGAGTAGAAAGCACGAAGACTTTAGTCTCCAAACCAGTATACAAAATATAAATAACAGTTTAATATATATTTCAACACAGAAACGTTAGTATTAAAATTCCTTAAGCTTGTAATCCGCTACTGTGTTAAAAGACAAAATCAAAAAAAACTGTTAGAAGAATAAAAGAAACTGGAAAACAGTAAAGAATAAGAAATATTCCGAGTCCACAATTTGCTTGTGCGTCCTTAAGGAATTTTAACCCCCTCACACGTTGCCAAGGTGATGGATTAAATCCTCCCAGGATGAAACGGAATAAACCTTCCTGCAACAGTGGCAATACAAATTGCAGGATACCAACGAACTCAAAAAAACGAAGCAAAATCACACTTACGAATTTGAGAGAGAGAGACTGCGAATTAGAATGCAGTATTTTCAGAAAGAAGGAAGTTTTGTAATTTTCTCAGTGTGTTAAAAAACGAAGCCATGCCTCAGAATTTATAGGCAATTATTAGAAGAGGTGTGATGTTTGTTCTGGAAAAAGTGTCTGTTCAGAAGTTTGCGTGTCCTGCCGCGGTTACGCCAGGACTGCGGCCAGAGTGGCCTTCTGAATCTGCAGCAGTGTTCTGGCGTGGTCCTACCGCGGTCACGCCCGGACAGCGGCTAACTAACTGACATTTAATTAATTAAATAAATTCTGTCCAAAAATAATCTTATCGATCGATTTCCAAATCCAAATCCAAATCCAAAGCCAAAGCCGAGCCGAGCGACGACGACGGCGTGAGGGTTCATTCTCTTCGACTCCTTTTAAGAGCTTTAAGAAGTGATTCTATATATATACACACAAATGTAGTTGTCCCTCACCAATGAGGAACAAAGTTCAAGATAAAAGCTCACTTCATTCAAATTTTCATTTCCCTCCATTTTATTTCCCACCATTTTTAATTTACACTCTAAGACTTTAAAGCCCAATGCTTAACGTCTTTGAAGCCCAATGCTTTAAAGTCCAACACCTACTGTAAACAATTCGAACTATACCAAAATCTATAAAAACTTCATAGACATATTAACTTTGTCCTATATCATGAAAATATAACGAATACAATTTTGTTTTACTTGTGCTGACTTAATATTTTTTAAGTTCGCTTCTTACGTTGATCCTTGTACTGTTAATCCAGGTAAATGTTAGATATAGGGTGTGTTTGGTACGAAGAAAATATTTTTCTAGATATAATGTGTGTATGAAGGAAAATATTTTTCGATAAATATTTTTCAATTTTACTATGTTTGATTGGCTTAAATGGTTTGGAAAATATTTTTCTTATGGACTCATTTTCCTCCAACTCGAGGAAAATATTTTCCTTATCAAGAGAATGAAAAATATTTTCCAAAACTCCTTCTCAACCTTCCCCACCCTATTCCCCACCCTCACCAACCCACCCCACACCCACACCCATCCACCCATCCCACGCCTACCCACCCCACCCCCTCCTCTCCAAAAGATTTTTTTTTTTTCAAATTTCAGTTTTTTCCCGTTCCA
>NW_017673438.1:3409-16420 GCF_001879085.1 Nicotiana attenuata
CCTCCCGGAAAAAAAAATGTTCTACTTTTTTTTTTTGTAATTTCAAATTTCTGTTTTTTCGTATTTCTGCACCACCCAGTCCCATCCCGCCAAACCCCACCACCACACCGCACAAAAAAAAGTTTTTTTAAGTTTTTTTTTTTTGTAATTTTCAAATTTCTATTTTTTTGGTTTTTCTGCACCCCCCTCACCCTCCCACTGCCCCCACCCCCGAAAAAAAAAAGTTTTATTTTTTAAACTTTTTTTTTTTGTAATTTTAAATTTCTATTTTTTCATTTTTCGGCACCGCCCCGACCCCATCCCAGAAAAAATTATATAGTTTTTATATATTTTCAATTTAGTTTTTTCATTTTTCGGTTTACAGATTCGAAATTTTACAAGTTCCAGAGTTATGAGTTTAGAGGTTTATGTGTTTGGAAGTTTACGGATTTAAAAATTATAAAGTTTACGGGTTCGAAAGTTTGCGGTTTTCAAAGTTTAGCGGTTCGGAAGTTTATGAAATTTGTGGGTTCGAAAGTTATTGGTTTGAAAGTTTATGGTTTCATGTTTATTGTATCTAAATTATTTATGAATATTCTTGAAAAGTTATTTTCCTTAATTCGCGTATCAAACACCGGAAAATGAATAAGATTACTACTTGTTTTCCAAGAAAATATTTTCTCGAAAAACATTTTCCGTTATACCAAACACACTCATAATTGCATATAACCAAATAGGTAAAAGAGATAATTATATATGAACTGCATGTAGTCATGAATTTTAAGGGTTATAACCTCCATCCTTGAGCATAAGTTTTGGGTTTAAGCCTTTGGAATAGAAAAAATTCTAATAGAACCGAAGTGCTTTAGTCAAAGTGCTTTCCCCTTAACTGAGTCTTACACGATATAAATAAAATTAATCGGGACTCTAAAGCATGTATCTAATATCATATGAGAAACAAAAAAAAAAAGTGTATTTGGGGTTAGGTTTACACGAATGATAGGAAAGTGGGTAGCTGGCTTTTGCAATTAGGTTGGGTAAGAGGTGAATAACTCGTGCACGATTCAAAGTGGGGCTATATTTCTCTTTGCACCGCATATTTGATCATCAATCTCCAAATATAAGGGGATGGGACCGAATAGTACTGAGACAGGATATGCATAAATTCTACTTGAAAAAGCCAATGCTAGAAGAATCACTTTCGATGCCTCACTACAATGTTTAGGTAGGCCATGTGGTTGGAAATTGTTTATGGTTTTCCTTGCAAAGGTGAACTTCTTCTTATGTTGAGAAAAAAATCCAAAATAGTCAAGAAAACATTATGAAATTTCTCATGAGAATGGTGTCAATTTAGCTACTCAAAATTGGTAACCGAAGCTATATAAGTCGACAAATTAAAAGCATTCATCTGTCCCCACATGCAAGGTTGCAATATGAAATTTTTTATTTACCTAAACTCGAATACTGCAGGAAATTACTTCTGTCCAATCAACTGAATCACTTCCTTGAGTAATCTAGCAAAAATATGAGGAATTAATATAATTCCATCATTAGAGTTAATAATCATGCTTTATCCATGCATAGACTTAAACCCTAGCTAGCTTAAACTTCTCTATTAATAGCCTTCATGCCTTTCATCCACGCTAATCTTAAAGTACGCGATTTGCGTGAATACATACTTTTAAAAAATTATATATTACTAAATAATGTGTTTGAGTTATAATAAAAATTTAAAAAGTGTAATATTCTAAAAATGGTGAATATTGATCCTTTAACTAACTCAATAAAAGGAGAAATTCTGCTCCACAATAATCCTCGTATGCCCTATTGCGATTTCTAAGAATTTCTATGGGAATATCTTATAAAATTTGTAGATATTCCTGTGACCTACTATTAGAATTACAAAAATACTTTTATTACGATTTTTCAAAGATTCATCAAAAAACACAAACTGAAAATTGATTTTTTTGTTCTTTTAGAGATTTGAGAATGATCATAGAAAATAAATTGATAACTAACAATGTAAAGTCTAAAAATAACTAATGTTAAGTTATATTTTACAACAAATAACTTAATATATACAAGAATATAAGGAACTAACAATTGTTAGAATAAACGCAAGAAAAAAACTAATTAGTAACAACTCATTTCGAATATATTTAGTCTTATACTATTGTATCACTATTGTATAAGTTTATATTTTTATGAATTTGACTCTTAACATTATATTATAACTAATTTTGATTTATTTATTTAATTTATTTCACCGCCAATGCTCACGCTTATGTAAACAAATAATTTGATCCTCCAAGAATTCTATTTCTAAAGGCTAAAATTGATATGGCATTTCACTATTAAATTTTTGTATTTGCAGAAAATCATCAGCGATCTTAACTTATGCTAACGGTCACACCTCCATTTTTACACATCTACCCCGGAGGATAATGTATAAGGGAGTTTTTCCATTTAAAGTGACATTATTCGAAATGGGATTATTTAATTATTTTTTAGAGTCGCCACTTGGGATAGGATTGGCTTGTGGTGTCCCAAGTCACCGATTTAACTTAAATCCCAAATCGAGGAAAATTATCGACTTCCCAATTGGAGTCTGCGAACCAGAAATTCTGAATAAGGAATTCTGTTGACCCGAGGGAAGGTGTTAGGCACCCCCGGATCCCGTGGTTCTAGCACGGTCGCTTAAATTATTATAATTGGCTAAAAATCTAATTTTTTGCATGTTCCAACCTATAGTGCAATTTTAAGATTATTTACCGCTTTTTAGTTAATTTTTTAAGAAAGTGAACAGTCGTTTAAAAACGTGTTTTCGGATCGCATCACATGAAATGCACCCGGATCCTCGACACATTCTTATTCAACGTTTTGGGATTTGGATTTGGGTTGCATGAAATGCACACCCGTATTTAAGAAGGTAAAATTATTAAAAACGTGCCTAAAGTGACTAACATCTTATTATCTTCGGGGAAAGCCGTGAAATTCGCTAAACAGCCATCCCGGATTCTAAGTATTTTAACATAGCCATTTATCGAGGGCCCCGCAATTTGTGTGTTTTGTTGCGAGGCTCATCTCATTTTATTATTTAAAGGCCGACCTAAAGCAAACTACGATTTTCTATTTATTTTTTGTCTCTAAAGGGGCCTAATTAATTTGCATTATTAATGAACTATTATTAAAAGCATTCAAGCGAATTCGGGCATCAAGATCAAGTCCAAACTCAAACAGAAGGATCTCCATCATTGAAAACCCCCTTAATTTGAGCTTGCTACTTAACTTGAAGGGCCCAAGCTTGCATTACAAAATTAAATTACGACTTCAAAATGAATTCAGGCCTTCAGTATTTTTGGGCTTCAAAATGAGCCCAGGAAAAACGCTTTCAGCTCGTGCTAAGCTGTCCCAAACGCTGGGCCTCAGCATAAAGTTGTTCAATATTTGGGCCCTTTAGGAACAGGCCTGGTCCAGTTTTGGACTGGATGTGACTCAACTTGGTTATACTATTAAATAAGGCTATGGGCTCCCCTGAAGCCAGGCCCATTAGTCTGTTCATAAGAGGATAATCAGTCAATTGGGCCTTTCTTTCGCCTGTTCCCCTTTTTATTTATTTAGCCCAAATGTCCCAAACAGTAGCAGATAAGGCGATTCCAGGAAGCATGGAGATTAATTAATAGACCTAAAATATAGTTCAAGTTCTGTTATACAAATTAACTCAGTAAAACAAATGTAGTTTAACAGGCATTGTGATTTAAGATCTGCCACAGCTAACGCATATGTATGAATTATTCGTCAAAAATGCCGGAATTCAGCAAAATACTAATCACTTCTCTTTGATTTCAAAATAACCTACACGTTTGTTTATTCACATTTTTGATGAACTAAAATGCTGGTTCCTGGAGTTTAGCAACAAACAAGACTTCAATCGTACAATTTCATATAAACTACTCATGGATTGGAACCTGAACAGCTACTGGAGTTCTACCCAAATTAGCACGAATCTAAGTGTTGAAAATCTCTAATAAACAGTCCAATTTATACAGTTTTCGAATGTCTCAGTATACTACTGAAGCTAACAGTTTCTAAACAAGCTTATGAACAAATCATTATACCATTAGTCTACATAACAAACAGGAAGATAAAATCACTGTTAATACTAATATGAAACTAATAAGATAGAGAAATCGCTTCATTTCATCTCCAACTTGATTTCACATTGTAGGATTCAAATATATGTACCTGGAAAAATAGAGACAAGGAAGAGCTGAGAATCAATAGATCCAACTAAAAGGACGCAGCAGCAACCCAGCAATGATGTAAACCCAGGAATAAGCAAAGAATGTCCGACTTTTAAGCAATTTTGGTTCAGCAACAAGTTAAAACCAATCCAGCAACCAAACTCCTAATCAAAACTGGTCTGAACACTTGAATACCTATTGAACTTCAGCTCATTTTACAACCTTGAATATGCAGGGATTGTTTTTGGAAATAAAAATCTCAGAAAAGACTTCAATGAAAACTAGTAGTTTTGCAGAGCTTTTAGCTATGTTATTTCAGGATTTTCAGTAGTTTGAATGTGAATTTTGAATATTCAAATTCTGGATCTCTCTAGGCTCTAATTTTGATTTTTTTTAGATCTGTAGCTCTCTAAAAACCTCTCAAAAACTTTTGAATTTTTCAGATCTCCAAAAACTTCTATTGTAAGGCAAGGCACTGCCCTTTTATAGACAAAATTAGGGCAGCATTTAGATTTTTCCTTTACACCCTTGCCCCCTCTTTTAATTTCATTTTTAGCTAATTAGTCCCTCAATTCATGCCTTGTTGGTCAAGTTATACTACCCACTTCCTGAATTTCAAATTAAAACACCCATCTAGAAGGTTCTAGGGGGTTCCAATTCAGTTACTGCAAGATTCTCTTCTATTGAATTACCTATGCTACCCTTTAACTAAGTCTAAAATTACTAACCCACCCCAGCCATGTTAACTAACCAAACAACCATAGTTAGTCAATATTAAACTAGATACTAATCAGCTATAACCAAATCAATTTAAACTAAACCTATCAAACTAATTAAAACTAAGCATTGAACTAAGAAAGTACTAATTACTGATTAACCTAAACTAAACAACAATAAGGGAATACTAAAGAACAAATTAAGATTAAACAAAGCCCAACCAATATCGATTAGAGACTTATCAAAATAGAAGATTGAACTGATGTCTAAAATTTAAATGAAGCAGAATTAAACTAGAAATAGAACAATTTCAAGGACAGAACAAGTATCTAATCAAAACAAAGCAAATCATAATCTGCTAAAATCAAACTAGAATCAGAAATCAAAACGAACTAGAATCAAACAGACAATAAAAAAGAAAATCAAGCACGAAATCAGAACAAAATTGACCAAAATTAGAAACGAAAATTAAACCAGAAATTAACAATTATGAGAACATAAGAAAAAGAAGAAAATTAAACAAAGAAAAAGGAAAAGAAACAGAACTCACTGATATGGTCTTCTACTGGATTGACTTTGATCTTGATGGTTTTTTTTGTTGGTATTTTGGATCACAACCGCCCTTAATAAGAAAACACATGATTGAGGGCTATTATAGCCCAAAATCAACAAAATTCCCAATATAGGGTTTTAGGGTTTCTGGCCATTTTTCGATCTAAAATTCGAGGAGATGTGGTGATGTTCGAAGAAATCTGGTTGGGGATTGGAGATGAGGGAAGTTAGGGGAGTGTAGGGTGTGAATTTGGGCTCGTTTGGACAAACTTGCGTTTTGGCCGAGATTTTGATTTGAAATTTGAAGCTTTTGGTGAGGATTTGAGGGAAGTTAAAGCTAGATATGAAAAGAGGAGGAGGATGGATTCAATGGTGTAATTTTGGGGTGATTTGGAGCTTCGCCGCCGGCGGAGGCGATTTCCGGCCGACGGCGTACGGCGGAAGACGGCAGGGACACGGCGGGGACGGTGGTGCTAGGATTTCCGGTGAAGGGTCTGAGAGATGAGAGGGTAGGGGGTCCTGAGGGGGGTAGGGGTCGTTTGAACATATTTATATTAAAACATATGGGCTTCTCAACCGTCCGATCGAGAAACATAGACGGCCAAGATTGAATCTTGGCTAAACGACGTCGTTTCAATTAAAAGGGGCTGGACCGGGTTACTGTGAGATTGGGCTTGGGCATGGGGTGATTTTGGTCCGATTTTGGAGTCCTTATGTGCAGGGCCCAAAATCAAAAACCTTTTAATTCTTTTTATCATTGTTTTCTTTTCTTTATTTTATTTTCATTTTTTATTTTTATATTTTTTTTCTGATTTTATTAAATGCAAGATTAAAATAAAAGACCCAATTGACTCTACAATTATACTAATTAATTTCCAAAGAAAACTTAAGACAAATTTTAAAAATTAAAAGTAGAAATGCAAGGACCATTTTGGTATTTTCTTTATTTTTGTAATATTAAAATGCACACTATTTTTTGTATATCCTTTTTTGGAATTATATCAATCAAAAATGCACACAAAAATGCAAACAAGACACAAAATCATGTAATTAATTCCTAAAAATTCAAATAATAAAGGATAATCCTAATTCTAAGGAATTTTATAGGAGAAATTTAAGCGTGGCAAAAATCACGTGCTCACACTAACTATTTTTGTTTTTCTGTTTTATTTTCTTTTAATATTTTTCTTAGTTATTTGTTCAAATTATTTAATGTAGCTTTCAAATATTATAAAAAATGATTTATCGAAAAATATTGGTTGAGTAGGAAAGTAGTTTAAACAGATGAGAATGTAATATAGTTCATTATATAATTCAAATATAACATGAAAGGATTTATAATTATGTTAAGTTGTTCAAATAATAAAATTATTTGTATAAAGTAACTAAAATCTTACTAATTGATTTTAACTATGCTAAATACCTACGAAAAAGGCATGTAGCACTTCTTCTGACTTTGGTGAACTTAAGGTAATAAGAAATTTGCTTTGTAGCCGTTGAATACTATCTCATGAGTTGGTTTGTGATAGTCTTTGTTTTTCTCTCAAAATATATTTGTTCTCACCGTTCCTACGCCTTTCTTCTTTGTTATGATGACACTTATATAGTTGAAGATTTATGTAAAGTTTAAAATATCTTACATATAAGGAAGGTCTTAATACTTAAATTTAGTTGATTTTAATGTCTTAAACATTGGGAGGTTACATAAATTACAATTTTGTCCTTTTAAAGGGTAAAATAGCTAATGAAATTTTGTTACTACATTATAAATTATTTACCATTCCTAAAGAGGTTATCACTTAATAACATTACTACTATATATAATTTTATATACAAATAATCTATCAGACTTCAATCTTACCCATTGTTCTCCCTCCTCTTCTTTCCCCAAGTTTGTAATGAATTGCGTCTGGAATACTGCAATGAAAAAACTCACTGTTTGTCTCTCCTCTCTCCAACTTCTGCTACGATTAGATTTTTCCCCTTCTATTTGTCTTTTTAATTACATATCTTATATATCCCATCAGATAAGAATGTGAAAGGGCTTAAATTTATTTGAGAATTCACCCGAATGTGGATGGCATTGAAGTACGTTGATAGTGTCTCTCTCAATCTGGATGAATAGGCCAAGGAAACTTCACCAATTCAGTGCGCTTGACGAAGCAGTATTGACGAAGCCATCAAATTGTGAAGCAGAAGAAAAGAAACATCATCTTTAAATTAACTATGCATATCCTAGATTCAACCCATTGTGAAATTATTATCTATTTGGATTGTGTGTTATTTCAAATGATTTGGTATATCCTTTTTAGTTTATATCTCAATTTTAATAGAATTTGGTGAAGATTTGAGGTAATTTTGGTTAGAATTTTATATTGACACTTGAAGAAAAAGACATAAACAAATTGTATATATTTTGTATGTCGAGTGTAGAAACGACATACAAAATATATACAACTAATATACTTTGTATATTAGTTGTATATTAACCATATATATGTGAAGGTGAATGGTGAATGATGAATGGTGAAGGACATGGCTACTTCGAGGGAAGGAGAGGATTGAGTCAAGTGAATCCAATCTCTCCTTTACTCTTTGTTTTAGTGATGAAATACTTATCCAGAACCTTGAAAAGAATGAGTGATCTCCCTGATTTCAAATTTCATCTAATGTGTAAAAGACTCAAACTCACTCATCTGGTATTTGTAGTTGATCTTATGATCTTCTGCAAAAGGGATAACATCTATTCAAAGAGTTATGGAAGTACTGAATCATTTCAATTGTGTCATTGGATAGGTTGCAAATGCAGACAAGTCAAATATATTCTTGGCAGGGCTCACAAGTGAAATACAGGAGGAGATCCTTGCAATGACAGGATTTCTACCAGGAACATTCCCTATAAGGTACCTGGGGTTGCCTTTGTCTTCAAAGAAGTGGAGCAAGATGGAATGTCAGCAATTATTAGATAAAATTACAGAAAAGATCACAAATGCTTATTCTAGGCATTTGTCTTATGCAGGAAGGTTACAAATTATAAATGTTGTCATGTTTTCAATTTATAACTTCTGGGGAGCAATCTTTATTCTCCCACAAAGTGTGTTTACAGCAGTTGACAAGAGATGTAGGGACTACCTATGAGGGACATCAGAGGAACACAAGAAGGTAGCATTGGTACGTGGCTTGGGAGAAGGTGTGTAAACCAAAAAGTATGGAGGATTGAATATAAAGGGATGCAACAATTGTGATACAGCTTCAGTGGGAAAGCTACTCTGGCAGCTAAATGAGAAAAAGGACTTACTTTGGGTGAGGTGGGTGCATGGCACATACATAAAGCAAAATGATACCATTTGGAACCATAGCCCTCCAGTGGATAGTAGCTGGTATTGGAGGAAGCTTAATGCACTTAAGACAATCATGACACGGTGGTACCAGAGTGGTAAATATACTCTCACACCTTATGGACAATATTCAGTAACTCAGAGCTATAATCCACTACTGACTGATTGGTTAGATGCAAAGTTGCTGATTTAATGTGGACCAAAGTAATGCAGCCAAAACACAAGTTTATAGTTAGTTGGCTAATCAAAAAAAATTGCTCACAAAGGAGAGACTGCAGCATATGCACATAACAGTGACAGACAATACAATGGAGTAGCGAAAACAATGCAGCATTTGTTTGTGGACTGCGAGTGGATAAGGGAGATGAGAAACAAGCCAAGTCAATGGACAAGTATTCAATTGATGGCCAGGGGAGTTATACAAAGCCTAAATTGGTTGAAAAGCAGAAAATGGAAACAGATGAAGAAAGAAGTAGTGACATCCATATGGGGGGGGGGGGGGGGGCAGCGATATACCACACATGGCAGGCACGAAATTGGAAGATATTCAGGAACACAACTGTGAATACAAACCTTGCAACTGCACAGCTAAAAAGGGAACTCAAATACAAATTAGAGGATATACAAATAGGTAGGAAAGCACAACAATGTAGACAATTACTGAACATGTTGTGTACTTAAAAGGATATACTAGAGGTTAGTTTGTGTAGTTAGTAGCATTTTTCTAGTTTTTATTTTTTTATTTTTTGTTTTGTATTTAGAGGCCTAACTGCAGAGATGAGGGTACTGTAGCTATAGGAGCTCAAGAGATGTATTAATTTGGTTTGTGAATAGTAATATTTTACATTTATTACCAAAAAAAACTATATATATGTAAATTGTAATTTTTAACCGAAATTTTTATACAAAAATATTATATTTAAGTTGTAGATAAATTGTAGATTTTGATCGAGAATTTGTATATATTTTGTAAAAACTTTAGTTACTTCCCGTAAATAGAAAAATTTAGACAAAATCGAATAAATAAGTTTGAAATCTCATATATATTCAAAAAAGTCCTTTTAATATAGTATAAATAGATTATAACAATCTCGTTTTGCATATTTGTATTCCAATTTGTGTATTGCGTACATTGATGTGTGATGTAACTATTTGTGACTTGTAATATTGGTTTGGATTGAAACACGAGGGATTCTGACACATCTTGGAATAAGAACACATAACCACTAATTTCATTCTAAAACAAACCTTTTTGGCCTTAATTATTTAATTGAAAATACTCCTGAATAGCTTCTAGCTTTCAGAAAGCATGGCCAAAGAACACAGGCAACTTACAATGACGTCATGGATCAAAGATGTAAACAAACCAAATGTATATTACTTGAATTTATAATAATTGACGAAAAAGGTGATGAATGCATGGACGTATACCTAACTCCCAACCACAAGTCCACAACCAAACAACCATCCCCATGTACCTATCCCTGTGCCCACTCATTCCCTTAATCCATTATTAATCACCAGCCTTATTCGAACTCTATCATATACTTACTCTCTGCCTTTTATTGTATATGACGCACGTTGATTCAATACTAAGTTTAAGAGAGAAGGTAAGACTTTAAAATTTGTTATTCTAAATATACTATAATATTTGTGTGACTATAAAAACTTATCATAAATAATAAATGAGAAGATAAAAGCTAAATTATTTTCATATATAAAATATTTTTTTAAATGGCCTAATAACTAGATAGTATCACATAAATCGAAATCGATGGAATATTGTACAAGTACTTATTTTCTTCCATCGCGTGACGATGGTCTATATCCATTTTACTTTTAATCGAAGTCTCATGTTTGAGCCTGCAAAATAAAATTTTTTGGATCGAAAGCGCTTTACTTGTTTAGTAGATTTAATATACCAGTGTGAATTTGCATTAATTTGGTTTGAGAGCTACCAAATGATTAAAATTAAAAATATCTCTTTGTTCTCATTTTAATATCAGTGACCTAGCTACATACTTCGTTATCCTTTTTATACATTTATCTACAATTAATCTACTCTTTACAACTTCCCCCTGTCATGCACAAATTAAAGTGAAAACCAAAAGTTTACTTTATTTATGATGCCTATAGAAATTAATAGGTGAAGATTTGCTGTGAACATGCTTCTATTTTTGACAAGTTATTCGTGACAGGCCAGAAGGGCCGGTCGACTACATCTACACCACCCAACTTTTAGTAAAAAAAAAAAAATCCGCCTAATTTCCAACACCATTTTATATTGAAAATACCAAAGGAAACAAGAAACTCCAAAAACTGTACTGTATAAATGTGAAAAATGTGAATATTGAAATTTGTCCCTCTTTTCACTTCTTGACATAAAGGTCGACATCGGTCTTCGAAAGTAATACTCCAGAATGTGGTCCAGCAGCCATCTAAGGTAAAGAATAATGAATTACAATTTGCAAACAATTAGATAAAGAAATTAAATTGTTAAACACCAAAAGTTTATGTCCTATAATAAACAAATTATATGTTTTGTTTTATAACACCTTCACCGCAAACACTCAACAGCTTCGTGAACTACCTCCATTTTTCACGTTCAATGAAATTAAATAATTTGAAATTTAATCATACGTACATAACACATTAATTTTAATTTTAATTTTCCACACATTCAATTTTTCTTTTTTTTTCTTTTCCCTTAGTAATTCTCCCGTAAATATGAGCGTATATAGTGTTAATCCACATTCAACAGTGGCGGTTGTGCAAACAATATGCTCGTTCAAACTATAGGGGTATATTATATAAATAGAAATACACACTTACTCACTCTCTCTCATTTTATATGACAATGTTTGAAGTGTTTTAAAGTTATAGAGATGAAACAATTAATTGTTGGGCATATACCAAAAATATATTTCTATAGCTTCTCATAAATATGTCATGATATTTCTATAGATGTAAAAGATGTGCTTAAGGTAAGAAACTAAAATAATTTTTTTTAAATATAATATGGTGTTATTCTCTTCGGAACAACCTAAATATGAAAAAATTGTAATGCAAAATGGAACGTGGAGGGAGAGATAGAGACTTTGTGTATATAAATTCGATTGAAGATTTTCTTTTTCAAGAAAATATATATTGATATTATACAAATTATCAGATTGTCTCTACCTATTGTAGCATGTGATTTATCTTAATTTCAAGATTATAAATCACATGCTCTATGAACATTCCAAGTAGATATCACTTATTTGAATTGATAATGAATATGTAAGTGAAACTCTTTAAAAAATTTATGCTTGAAGTCCACATCTAGGATCATAAAAGAAGTCATGGGTGCAATTCTACATTGTCAATGCTTCAAAAAAAGCATAGTGATAACAAGGAATGTTAACAGTCATAAATTAAAGAATATATAAATTAATTAATTATAATTAAAACTTAGTAAAGAAAACAAATGTCATATGTTAATTGGTTTATTCAGATACGATAAACGCAAAATAAATGTACGTACTATTTGATTGAAGGTAGGAGAATGGGGTGGGGTGGCAAAGGCAGGTAGCACGTGCTAGGAGTGATTGAAAGATGAGTTCATATTTAAAGAACTCCCCAACTAATCCAAACCAAACAATGAATTGCACCATTTTCTACCCCCATTACTTCTTCTTCTTCTTCTTCTCTTCTGTGCAGTAGAGCAAATAAAAACAATCTTCTACTTCAGATTTGTGCCTTCACATTGTGCTCTTCTCTCATTTCTTGAACCATACATATTGCTTCACATGGCCCAATCAGATTGAAAAAATTCACATTCTTCAATTCTTTCTCTAAAATATTGAATTTTTTTACACCCCACTTCATATTTCTGTCTGAATTAGCTATTTTTGATATACGGGTATGTATATTTTCTCTTTTAATCAAACTGGACAAGTTTAAATTTACTGCTGAGCACCTCTCTGCTGAATTTAACTGGTAATTTGTCAACTGTATATTCTTGATTTTCTTAAAATTCTTTTTGTTTTCCTGTTTTCCTTTTTTTTTTGGGTGCTGTTGTTGTTGTTGTTGTTGTTAAGTATATATATTTTGAGTTTGAGTTGATGCGTGATTAGTTGAAAGAGTACTTCTCCTCTTGCAATTGAAAATTAAAAAGATCTTTTTTTACGTGTGCGTGGGGG